>NW_027438422.1:0-114046 GCF_000715075.1 Nicotiana tabacum | reverse complement strand
TCATTTTGGACACCAATTATGCGACCGATATGCGGTCCGCATAACCATTATGCGGTCGTATATGCAACTGCAGAACTTGTTCCGGAGCTTCATTTTTGGGTTTTTAAACCCGACCCTACTTCGTTAAATACACGTTTTGGGCCATTTTTGAGATATAATCTGAAATTTTAGAGTGAGAGAGAGTGCCCTAGAGTGAGAATGTGTTCTTCAATAATTATTCTTCAATTCTTGCTCAAGTTTTGGACGATTAAGAAGGCAAGCTCACTAGGTCTTCATCCTAGAGGTATGATTCTACACCCTAAACACTAATTTTGAAATTATCTAAATATGGGTAATTAGCAAGATAAGTTTTGGGCATGAGAGTTGATTATTTTACATGCATGTGATATCAAGGGGTGTAGAAAGATTGTTGAACTAAGCATGGTAAAGATCGGGTTGTGGGATGATGGAATCCTCCATAAAAGAACCTTGAAATCTTGTGCACACCTAGTGTTTGATAAAATGCTCAAATGAGCTAGAACCATGATTATCTTCCTAATTTTTATTCAATTTGTTATATTTCTAAAATAGATTGAAGTTGCTAAGAATTCCGGAACATTTTAGAGTTTAAGGAAGCTCAATTGAGGTATGTTGGCTAAACCCTTCTCTTAGAATTGAATCATAGGATATTCATGTAAATTATGTATGTCCCGAGTGATTCATTATGAAATTGGCAATTCCGAGTAAGATTGGGTTGAAAGATATATGTTCAACAAGCATCCCAAATGCTCTATTCATGTTATGTTACCAATTGACGATGTGTTAAAAAATGGGCTGTGCATTAATAATGTTTCGACTTTAAGTCAAGTTCAAATGAAGGCTATTATGCCTCTTTATGTGCATTAGACTCTAAATTGCTCACATATGTACAATACACTTTGATTTGAATTGTGTTTGTTGTTGATGATGAGGATGATATTTGAAATTGATAGAGTGAGCATCAAATACTGAATATGGCCAACGTGCCAAGAATGATCTTATAATTATGGCCACTAGTGCCAATGAAATGAAAAGATGTGAAAGTATTATGAAATGCGATGATTGTTATAAAAAGGTTGATGTCGTAAATAAGATAGCCTAGCCGATCGGGTCATGATCGGACACCATGTCGCACACATGGTGGTGATTGTGCTGAAAATTGTAATTGAAATTGCGATTTTGGTCGATGTCCCTAATGGATAGCCTAGTCGATTGGGTCGTGATCGGACTCCGTGTCAAAGACGGTGGTATTGATATTGAGAGTAATTGTGGTTGATGTCTCTAATGAGATAGCCTAGCCGATCGGGTCATGATTGGACTCTGTTTTGAGAATATGGTGGTACTGGTATTGTGTACAATGGTATATCGATACTAAAAATCTCCCAATGTGAGATATGGAAATTAATTTGAACATTTACTTGATCCTAATTTGAGGTTTGATGTTAATTAAGTCTTTCATTGATATTATGATAATCTTGTTTGTATTATTTGTCATTCTATTGAGAGGGTGTTTAGTTATACATACTAGTGCTATTCGACAGTACTTATGTCCCTTTTGCCAGGGCGCTGCATCTTTCAATGGATGCAGGTGGTTCCACAGGAGGTGATATTAGCCAGTGATAGCTGTGCACCTTCTTCCCAGTTGACTTGGTGAGCCCCACTTCATTTTGTGGTCATGAATCTTTTGTACTTTGTATATTCGGTTTGAGGTATAGCCGAGGCCTTGTTGTCGGCATTATCATTGTACTCTTCTTTATCTAAAGAGGCTCCGTAGACATAGTGTGGGTTGTTTATTGGTGCTGGGAAAGACAACCTATGATATGTTATGGTTGTATTACATGTCCATTCGAGACTTTAAAAATTTTGAAACTTTTGGTAAGAAGTTGGTAATTACAGACATGATCACTTTATTGTTTAATTAAGGAAAACCAATATTATCTTTATTCATGAATGAGTTTAGGTAGAAGGAATCTAACAGGCTTGCTTGGTCGAGTTCACTCGGTTGAGCGCCGGTCGCGCTCCTCTATTTTTGGGGGTGACAGGTGCATGACTCGATCATCTGGGAAAGAAGTGCAACCATTCTAGCCAGAAATAGAGAGACAACTGCGACAATTGATGAAGGAAAGAAATCTCCTTGAGAATAAAGAGAAGGTTGGGAAATCCTCAACCAAAGAAAACATGACCGGAGATGATGATAATGTAGATTTGGCTACAATGGGGGCAGCCCAACGAAGAGAAAAAGCTGCAAGGGATGCTGAAGAAGCAGATATTAGAGATACAGAAATTGCATTTGAAGAAGAGAGGACTCAGAGAATGGCATAGAATCAACCCTTGCAGCTAATAATTTTGACTTAAAGCAAGGGTTACTTCAAACACTTCAAAATTGTTGTGCTTTTAGAGTAAAGCAGAACAAAGATCCAAACAATCATCTAATGGACTTCAATGAGATCATGAACACCTTTCAATATAATGATGTGTCACAAGATTCAGTTTACCTAAGGGCATTCCCCTTCACTCTCAAAGATGATGCAAAGCATTGGATTCGAAGCTTGACCCAGGGATCAATTAGAACATGGGAGGAGATGACCAGAAAATTTCTTGCTAAATATTTCTCCTCAGCTAAGACAGGAAAGTTTAGAAGACAAATCCATAACTTCTACCAGAACGAGACTAAAATTGTGTTTGAAGCTTGAGAGAGGTTTAAGGAGATTGTGCGAAAGTGTCAACATAGCGGAGTCGAACTCTGGATGCAACATCTAGGACTTTTGGGATGGATTGGCACCTACCTCACATAGAACATTGAGCAATGCAGCTGGAGGTCCATTGATAAAAAAGACTCTAGAGGCGATAGTCACAATTCTAGATGAGTTATCTGAAGATGCAAATCAGTGGCCCTTAGAGATTGCTGAAAGAAGAAGATCAACTGGTGTTCACCAAGTTGATACTAACACATATGTGCAGGTACAACTTGATGCTATGGCCAAAGAAATAAGGAATCTAACCTTAGCCTCGATACATAACGAGCCTCATGTAGGATGTGATATATGTCGAAGAGTACACCCTACTCATGAGTGTCAAGCTACCATGGAGGAAGTGAATGTTGTGGTAATTATAATTTCAATGCAATGGGTCAGAAGCACCCCGGTTTTTCATGAATTTCACCTGGGGGTACAGCAAATGCATGGCAACAAAATAATTCCATATTTCAGTATAGAGGCCACAGTTTCAGTCTCAACAACCAATTGAGAGATTAGATTCTCATGGTGAAACTATTAAAGAACTTGGAACAGATTTGCGTAACTTGGAGAGACAAGTGCGACAAGTTGCAAATATATTGTCTGAAAGAATCCCAGGTACTCTGCCATCTGATACTGAAAAGAATCCCAAATAAACGGTAAATGTTGTGACCCTGAGAAGCACGCAAGTATTGAAAGATCCCACTCCAATCCAAAAAGAGGTGATACCTAAAAAAGAAAGTAGGGAGGAGCTAAAAATCGAAGATGGTAAGAAGAAGAAAGGTAAGAAGGGAGTAGAGAAAAAGAAGAAGGAGGAAACTTCAAGAAGGGAAGACTCTAATGAAGAGACCAAGCACATGCCTGCTCTACATTTTCCTTAAAAGCTCTATAGAGAAAAGTTGTCCAAGCAGTTTAAGAGATTTTTAGATATGCTGAGACAGGTTAATTTTTCCATTCACCAAAGTTCTCTCGCAAATGCAAGTTTATGAAAAGTTCTTGAAGTAGATCCTTACAAAGAAGATGAAGATAGAAGAGACATCGGTAGTCAAGCTCACAGCGCATTGCAGTGCAATCATGCAAAACAAACTCCCAAAAAAGTGTGGAGATTCAGGAAGTTTTACTATACCTTGCTCTTTAGGAACTCTTAACTTTGATAAATCTTTATGTGATTCAGGTGCCTCAATCAATCTAATGCCTTTGTAAATTTACAGGAAACTAGAGAATGAGATTGGAGAGATAAGGTCTGCACCAATATCATTGCAGCTGTCAGATAAAAAATAGATAACACCCGAGGGGATAGTTGAAGATGTCTTAGTACGGGTGATAAGTTTGTATTTCCAGTAGACTTTATAGTGGTGAAGATGGAGGAGAATAAGGAGATAACCCTCATCCTAGGAATACCATTATTTGCAATAGGTATACCAATATTAGATATACATGAGACAAACCTCATGCTTAGAGTGGGGGGAGAGACTGTAACGTTCAAGATGGATGTAGAAAAGGCGGTGAAAAAGGAGAAGCCAGCTGCAAGTGTTGAGTGGAAGGTGACGAATGTGAAAGAGAAGGCTGCATTGAGTGAAAAGATAAGTGTGGGATGTACCCCAAGAAGGATGAAAAGAAGTTGTCTACATGGATGGTTGCACTAGTTCGGGCACGTGGAATGGATCCCGACTTTGATTCAGACCTCGACCAGATATTCATGTAAGTTTCCTCTACCTTATGCTTTTTAATTGTGTGCCATGGGAACATGCCACAACTTAAAGTGTGGGGTGGGGGATATTTGTATATTGTATGTATATTACTCTTAGTTTTTGCTGTAGTTAGTTTGATTGTTTTTGGTTTTGTTAGTTTGAGTAGTAGAAACAAATTGAAAAAAACATAAAAATTTTAAATTTTTTGATTTTTCCTGACGATGGATATCATTCGACAGGTTTCTCGAGGGATTAAAGTCGAAAGAAAAAGACCAAAAATAACCTTTTGTTAGGTAATGTGTCAATTCCCCCTTGGTTTTTCTTTGTGTCGCGATTCTTTTCCAATGGTTTTGTTTGAATTGGGTGTAGTTAGTTTTTAGTTTGTAGAAGTAGGAAACCTTGTGCTATGATTTGAAATGAAAGAAATAACTCCTGACTTTATTATGACTTTATTATGCCTTGAGAAACCTTGTGCTATGATTTGTATATTCGGTTTGAGGTATAGCCAAGGCCTTCTTGTCGGCATTATCATTGTACTCTTCTTTATCTATAGAGGCTCGGTAGACATAGTGTGGGTTGTTTATTGGTGCTAGGAAAGACAAACTATGATATGTTATGGTTGTATTACTTGTCCATTCGAGACTTTAAAATTTTGAAACTTTTGGTAAGAAGTTGGTAATTACAGACATGATCATTTTATTGTTTAATTAAGGAAAACCTATATTATCTTTATTCATGAATGAGTTTAGGTAGAAGGAATATAATAGGCTTGCTCGGTCGGGTTGACTCGGTTGAGCGCCGGTCGCGCTCCTCTGTTTTTGGGCGTGACAGGTGCATGACTCGATCATCTGGGAAAGAAGTGCAACCATTCGAGCCAGAAATAGAGAGACAACTGCAACAATTGATGAAGGAAAGAAATCTCCTTGAGAATAAATAGAAGGTTGGGAAATCCTCAACCAAAGAAAACATGACCGGAGATGATGATAATGTAGATTTGGCTACAATGGGGGCAGCCCAACGAAGAGAAAAAGCTGCAAGGGATGCTGAAGAAGCAGCTATTAGAGATACAGAAATTGCATTTGAAGAAGAGAGGACTCAGAGAATGGCATAGAATCAACCCTTGGGGGTGAGACCACCCCCAGTTGCAGCTAATAATTTTGAGTTAAAGCAAGGGTTACTTCAAACACTTCAAAATTGTTGTGCTTTTAGAGGAAAGCAGAACAAACATCCAAACAATCATCTAATGGACTTCAAGGAGATCATGAACACCTTTCAATATAATGATGTGTCACAAGATGCAGTTTACCTAAGGGCATTCCCCTTCACTCTCAAAGATGATGCAAAGCATTGGATTCGAAGCTTGACCCAGGGATCAATTAGAACATGGGAGGAGATGACCAGAAAATTTCTTGCTAAATATTTCTCCTCAGCTAAGACAGGAAAGTTTAGAAGAGAAATCCATAACTTCTACTAGAACGAGACTAAAACTGTGTTTGAAGCTTGAGAGAGGTTTAAGGAGATTGTGCAAAAGTGTCAACATAGCGGAGTCGACCTCTGGATGCAACATCTAGGACTTTTGGGATGGATTGACACCTACCTCACATAGAGCATTGAGCAATGCAGCTGGAGGTCCGTTGATGAAAAAGACGCTAGAGGCGATAGTCACAATTCTAGATGAGTTATCTGAAGATGCAAATCAGTGGCCCTTAGAGATTGCTGAAAGAAGAAGATCAACTGGTGTTCACCAAGTTGATACTAACACATATGTGCAGGTACAACTTGATGCTATGGCCAAAGAAATAAGGAATCTAACCTTAGCCTCGATACATAACGAGCCTCATGTAGGATGTGATATATGTCGAAGAGTACACCCTACTCATGAGTGTCAAGCTACCATGGAGGAAGTGAATGTTGTGGTAATTATAATTTCAATGCAATGGGTCAGAAGCACCCCGGTTTTTCATGGATTTCACCTGGGGGTACAGCAAATGCATGGCAACAAAATAACTCCAAATTTCAGTAGAGAGACCACAGTTTCAGTCTCAACAGCCAATTGAGAGATTAGATTCTCATGGTGAAACAATTAAAGAACTTGGAACAGATTTGCGTAACTTGGAGAGACAAGTGCGACAAGTTGCAAATATATTGTCTGAAAGAATCCCAGGTACTCTGCCATCTGATACTGAAAAGAATCCCAAAGAGACGGTAAATGTTGTGACCCTGAGAAGCACACAAGTATTTAAAGATTCCACTCTAATCCAAAAAGAGGTGATACCTAAAAAATAAAGTAGGGAGGAGCTAAAAATCGAAGATGGTAAGAAGAAGAAAGGTAAGAAGGGAGTAGAGAAAAAGAATAAGGAGGAAACTTCAAGAAGGGAAGACTCTAATGAAGAGACCAAGCACATGCCTGCTCTACATTTTCCTTAAAAAAGCTCTATAGAGAAAAGTTGTCCAAGCAATTTAAGAGATTTTTAGATATGCTGAGACGGGTTAATTTAAACCTTCCATTCACCAAAGTTCTCTCACAAATGCAAGTTTATGAAAAGTTCTTGAAGGAGATCCTTACAAAGAAGATGAAGATAGAAGAGACATCGGTAGTCAAGCTCACAGAGCATTGCAATGCAATCATGCAAAACAAACTCCGAAAAAAGTGTGGAGATTCAGGAAGTTTTACTATACCTTGCTCTTTAGGAACTCTTAACTTTGATAAATCTTTATGTGATTCAGGTGCCTCAATCAATCTAATGTCTTTGTAAATTTACAGGAAACTAGAGAATGAGATTGGAGAGATAAGGTCTGCACCAATATCATTGCAGTTGTCAGATAAAAAATAGATAACACCCGAGGGGATAGTTGAAGATGTCTTAGTATGGGTGGATAAGTTTGTATTTCCAGTAGACTTTATAGTGGTGAAGATGGAGGAGAATAAGGAGATAAACCTCATCCTAGGAAGACCATTATTAGCAATAGGTAGACCAATATTAGATATACATGAGACAAACATCATGCTTAGAGTGGGGGGAGAGACTGTAACATTCAAGATGGATGTAGAAAAGGCGGTGAAAAAGGAGAAGCCAGCTGCAAGGGTTGAGTGGAAGGTGGCGAATGTGAAAGAGAAGGCTGCATTGAGTGAAAAGATAAGTGTGGGATGTACCCCAGGAAGGATGAAAAGAAGTTGTCTACATGGATGGTTGCACTAGTTCGGGCACGTGGAATGGATCCCGACTTTGATTCAGACCTCGACTAGATATTCATGTAAGTTTCCTCTACCTTATGCTTTTTAATTGTGTGCCATGGGAACATGCCACAACTTAAAGTGTGGGGTGGGGGATATTTGTATATTGTATGTATATTACTCTTAGTTTTTGCTTTAGTTAGTTTGAGTAGTAGAAACAAATTGAAAAAAACATAAAAATTTTAAATTTTTTGATTTTTCCTGACGAAGGATATCATTCAACAGGTTTCTCGAGGGATTAAAGTCGAAAGAAAAAGACAAAAAATAATCTTTTGTTAGGTATTGTGTCAATTCCCCCTTGGTTTTTCTTTGTGTTGCGATTCTTTTCCAAGGGTTTTGTTTGAATCGGGTGTAGTTAGTTTTTAGTTTGTAGAAGTAGGAAACCTTGTGCTATGATTTGAAATGAAAGAAATAACTCTTGACTTTATTATTCCTTGAGAATAGTGAGTGCTTTAGTTGTGACTCTTAGGATCCAATTTTCACTCTTGTATAAGTGCCTTTAATGGTATGAGCTTAACTTTACTTAACTGCTTTGACTAGAGTGTCTTGATAATTGGATCTTGAGTGAGTTATGTGCCATGTGTGTGTGAGGTTTTGTGTTATTATATGCATTGCATTTGATGTCTATAACTTGCCACGTGTGTTTGCAAAGCGAAATAGTAGTTTTGTTTAGTCTTGGAAATGATATAGGCATTTCCTTGTTGAGCTAGTTTTATGCTTTTACCCACCTAATTGTTATGTATCTTAGTTAACCCCTTTGAGCCCGTAATCCTATTTTTTTGGCAACCACATTAGAAGCTTTACTCATTTGCTTGAATTGACCAGCTATTTGAACCTTGTACCTCTCGTGAGCACTTGAAATTGGTAAGAACTTTATAAAAGTGGAAGTGTGGGGTGGATGGTTTGGCCTTTGAGTGGAACTAATGAAATAATGAGAAAGGTGCATTGTTTTGAAAATGTAAGAGCCACTTGAATTGAAAAAAGAAAGAAAAAATAGTTGTATTGTTGTAAAAAACTTTCATGGATAAGTGGCAACTCTTGATGTAATTGTGCTTAAATAATTTGGGAGTCGATGTATATTGATGTGAAGGTGGAATTTTGGTTTGACATAAGTGTGGGGTTTTGAATGTTAGAGTACATGTATTAAAGTACTTAGGGAGGTGTAGTCACTCTTATATCTAAATGTATCCTACCCGTCCAACAGCCTACATTACAACCAACTAAAGTCCTACTTGATCCTTGACTAAATGAACTCGATTAGTAGAGTAGTACACTACGGGCAAACTTATGGTTCATCTTTTGTGGCATATGAATGTTGTTTCCGAGAGTGAGAAAATTCTTTCTATCTTGAGTTCTTAATTGTTCTTATATTTTATTGTGTGGAACTACTCTCTATTGTTGTGTGAGGGCACTTGATTCAAGAAGGAAAGGCAATGTCGTTGACCTCTATGTTAGAGTAAGTGGGCGGGTTATAAATAATGCATGGTACTTTTGAGTCAAATATTGAGGTAAAGATGCTACACTATTGTGCTTACACATTAAATCTTTTGTCGATACAACATCAGAGTATAAAGATATTCGTATTTTTGCGAGACTGCACTAGCAGCTCCCAATGGGATACACTTAGGTGGTGGACGACCCTTGAACATTTTAACAGGGTTGGGCGCCTCATTTTTGGCTATTTTTGACCAAGGAAATTTCCCAAACTCTCTCAACACCTCTCTAACAGCTCTCCAAGGTTCCAAGTCTAATCCAAGGTGGTTTTACCTAGACCTACCCTCAAAAGTTAGCCTAAGTGAGTAAAAGAGTCTCTATGGTGTTGTGATGCCATTGAGGGTGCTTGTAAGCTAAGGGATTCTTTGGTTCGAGTTTTTTCTAATTATTTAAGGTATGTATAACACTCTATTTCCTATCCTTAAGCTTATATATGCGTTGGTTAAGTTATTTGGATGAAGAATTACAAGATAAAACTTGAAGTTGTATAAGAAGTTGTTGTCTCTTATTGAACTATTTTGGAGTAGCGTATATGACTTCATATGGATGGAAATCTCGGGGAATGGCTTGGTTATAATGTTCGTATTGTTGTTATGCTGGTAAATATTTTTAGTATGTTGATGATGTTTTAAATAGGAGAATAAGCAACCACACGATACCTAGAAGTTGTCCATAATGTTGTAATATGTTGTTGGGTTGCTTGATGTTACTTTTATGATGGATATAAGGTTGCAATGTCATTCCAATATATGTTTTTATATTCTGGACTGTTTGAAGGTGTTTTATATTCTGGACTATTGGTGACATTTGTGCCCTTGTTGTTGTGTAGGGTGAATTGTGTTGTTGGGCTGTTCGATGTGTTGTGGTACTGAAAGTATATAGTTGAAGGTCATATGTGATCTTGTTATTTTTATGGACTTGGGGAAAGAAAGTAAAACAAGGGAGATGCTGTCCATTTTAATAATAAATAAGCTTGTCGTTCGTTGTACGATAGTTGCATCTTTCATTGCTTTATGATATGGGGTCCATGTGGATATATTCACGGACCATAAGAGCCTCCAATATATTTTCAAACAGAAGGAGATGAATCTGAGTCAGAGAAGAAGGCTTGAACTACTCAAGGATTACGACATTGATATTTTATATCATCCGGTAATGGCTAATGTTATGGCGGATACTCTTAGCTGGAAATCTATGGGTAGCTTAGCACACTTGGAGGCATATAAAAGTCCATTTGACAAAGAAGTTCACCGATTATCTAGTTTGGGAGTTCGTCTTGTGGACTCTAGTGAAGGAGGGGTGATTTTGCAAAATAGGGTTGAATCATCACTTATTGTGGAAGTCAAGAAGAAGCAATACAATGATCCATTGTTTGCATAACCGAAAGAGGGAATTCATAAACATAAGACCATGGTCTTTTCTCTTGGCATGGATGATGGTACACTAAGGTACCAATGATGACTATGTGTTCCAAACGTTTATGGTATTCTAGAAAGAATTATGACCGAATCTTACACTTCTAGGTATTCCGTGCACCCGGGGTCTAAAAATATGTATCATGATCTTAAGGAAGTCTATTGGTGGAGTGATATGAAGAGGAATGTAGCCGACTTTGTGGCGAAGTGTCCAAATTATCAGCAAGTGAAGGCCGAATACCAAGTGATTATGGATCGACTCACAAAATCAGCACACTTCTTACCGGTTAAGGCTACCGATATGGCAAAATAATATGCTCAGTTGTATATTTAAGAAATAGTCAGGTTGCAAGGCACTCTAGTTTCTATCATTTCTAATCGGGGGGCACAATTCACGGCTAATTTTTGGAAGAAATTTCAGCAAGGTCTGGGTACTCAGGTGAATCTTAGTACAACCTTTCACTCAGAGACTGACGGGCAGGCAGAGTGGACTATTCAGATGCTTGAGGATATGTTGTGTGCTTGTGTTCTAGACTTCAAAGGTAGCTGGGATGATCATTTTACACTCATAGAATTTCCCTACAATAATAGTTATCATGCTTGCATTCAGATGGCACTGTTCGAGGCTTTATATGGATGGAGATGTAAATCTCCCATTGTGTGGTTTGAGATTGGAGAAGCAGAGTTGATAGGGCCAGACCTCGTGCATCAGGCTATGGAAAAGGTTAAGATCATTAAGGAGTAGTTGAAGACTGCTCAGAGTCGTTTGAAGTCCTATTTGGATGTCTGTCGTAGGGATTTGGAGTTTAAAGAAGAAGATTGGGTATTCTTGAAAGTTTCCCCCATAAAAGGTGTAATGCAATTTGGTAAGAAAGGGAAATTGAGCGCGAGTATGTCAGAGCATACAGAATAATTCAGAGGATCGGTGAGGTGGCGTACAAGCTTGAGCTACCACCCGAGATGTCATTAGTGCACCCGGTATTTCACGTGTCTATGTTGAATAAAGTTGTTCAAGACCCGACACTCATTGTTTCGGTTGAGACTATTGAGAATAATGAGGACTTGACTTATGCAGAGATTCCAGCTTCTATTATTGATCGGCAAGTCCAAAAGTTGAGAAATAAAGAAATTTCCTCAGTGAAAGTTTTATGGAGAAACTAGCAGTTTGAAGAGGCCACCTAGGAGGCCGAGGAAGAAATGAAGAAGAATTACCCTTATTTGTTTGAATAGCTATGAAATTGTTCCCTATGAATTACGTATCATTTGTTCAGCTTATGCTAAGGGTGTTCCTTTCTGGTAATATACTTCTTATGAGGCCACAATTGGTGTTGTTTTTATGTTATATTTTGTCATTGGATTATGTATATGTTGTTAGGAATGGTTTATGGGATTCTCTGACAGGTGGATAGGCCCAGTTACAGGGGAGAGACTCTGTCGTAATTTCTGGAAATTAGTGGAGTTAGCCAAATTTTAGAGCTTTTGGTGTGTATATAAAGATTTAAGTCACATTATGTGTCTATGGCGCACTCTAACCCTCATTCGAGGACGAATGATCCTAAGCGGTGGAGAATGTACGGCCCCGTTAAAAATTTCCTAATGATTTAAGATTTTAAGGTGCGCCAACAGTATTTGGGAATAACGTGTTTGAGTATTAAAGGAGACCCATGGGATAGAACCACATCATTTTGAAATGAAAATATGTGTTTAAGGTGTGTTGGAACATACTAAAGAGTTTTGGCAATGGCAAGAATTTGTGTGGAACAAGTTGGTTACATTAAGTGGAAAGGATGTCTCAATTCACACAACATCCTACTTCAAACGCATGCTGCTACCAAACTATAAAGACATAGGGGGTGATGTACCTATCAAATTAAATCTCTTTGAGTCTACTTTCTAACGCATCAAACCAAGAATTATTTTATAATTGTTTCCACTAGTGCCAATGTAATGAAAATATGCGAAAGAAGTATGAAATGAAATGACTGATATAAAAAGGTTGATGTCTTGAATGAGACGGCCTAGCTGATCGGGTCGTGATCGGACGCCATACCGCACACATGGTAGTGATTGTATTGGAAATTGTAAATAAAATTCTGATTGTGGTTGATGTCTTTAATGAGATGGCCTAGCCGATCGGGTCGTGATCGGGCTCCGTGCTAAAGGTATTGTGGTATTGGTATTGATAGTGATTGTGGTTGATATCTCTAATGAGATGGCCTAGCCGATCGGGTCATGATCGGACTCCGTGCTTAAAGTACAGTGGTATTAGTATTTTGAATAATGGTATTGTAAACGATGATACATCAGTACTATGGATCTCCAACTTAATAATATGGAAATTTACTTGAAATTTTATGTGGTTCTAACTTGATGTTTTGGTATTGTTCGAGGCTTCTATTGATTTTATGATTGTTCCTCCTTGTAATATTATTCATTATATTGAAAAGGTGTTTAATTATACATACTAGTGCTATTCGACGGTACTAATGTCCCTTTTGCCTGGGGCGCTGCATCTTTAATGGGTGCAGGTGGTTCCATAGAAGGAGACATTTATCAGTGATAGCTATACACCCCTCTTCCCAGCTGACTTGGCGTGCCCCACTTTATTTCGTGGTCATGTATCATTTGTTCCTTGTGTAATGTGTTTGAGGTATAGCCGGGGCCTTATTTCTGGCATTATCATAGTACTCTTCTTTATCTATAGAGGCTCCATAGACATAGTGTGGGTTGTATATTTGTGATGGAAAGGTCAAACAATGTTATGTTGTGGTATTATTTCAGACTATGAAAAATGTGTGTGAAATTTGAGACTTTAAAATGATGAAACTATTATTAATGAATTGGTATTGTAGACAAGATCATCTTATTGGCTAATTAATGAAAATATGTATTATCTCAATTTATGGATTAGTTTGGGTAGAAGAAAATCTAACAGGCTTGCTCGACTAGGTTCAGTCGGTTGAGTGTCGGCTATGCTTCCCGATGTTGGGGCATGACAGGAAGGTCTGTTATGTGTTTTGGAACATTTTGATATATTAGGAAGGGGTTTTGAGGACCCCGGGTGTGATTCGGAATGAATTCGTAATAATTTTGGACTTGGTTGAATTGATGAGGTATGTTGTTCTGGTGTCATTGCACCCGTGGAGGCTTTGGCCGCCGGTGCGGACACACATGTGTGTGAGGGTGCATCCCATAAATGGAGAAGGCCAGCCTAGGCCTGGGTTCACTGGTGCGGACACCTGGGCGTAGATGCGCATCTGCAGGTGCGAGTGTTATTTTGTAGAAGCAGAACTGTAAGGAGCTTTTGAATGACCGCAGGTGCGGTCGAGGCTCCGCATAAGCGGGCTCGCAGGTGCGAGCATTTTGTCCGCAGAAGCAAAATTTCATGGCATTAGTTGGAATTGCATCTGCCATGGGATTTTTCTGCAAGTGGGACAGTGTGCCCGTAAAAGCGAAAATCGCTGGGCAGAAAAGGGGGTGTTCGAGGGTTTTATCATATTTTCATCTTTTAGACCTAGAGAGCTTAGTTTATGGCGATGTTTTGAGGTATTTTCTAGGAAATCATTGGGGTAAGTGATTCTAACCCTGATTTGGCCATATTACATGAATCCATTGTTATTTTTGTCATCTAATTAGTGATTTGACTTGGAAAATTTTGGGAACAATTGTGAAACTTCTTAAACTAAAATACGGGGATTTGAAAGGTGATTTGAAGTCAGATTTGAGTAATTCTTGTATGATTGGATTTGTTATCAAATGGGTGTTCGGATTTTATAAGTTTTGTCGGGTTCCAAGAGGCGAGCACGGGGTTGACTTTATGAGTTGGCTTTGTGTTTCTTTTTAAAGATTGCAACTTTATTGTTCGGAATAGCTTCCTATAGTTTGTATTTATGGTATGAAGTTGTTTTGGCTAGATTCGAGCCGTTCAGAGTTGGATAATCACAACAAAGTCTTACTAGTGGGTTGAGTTAGCATGTTGTGAGGTAAGTGTCTTGCCTAACTTTGTGTGGGGGAATTACCCCATAGGAATGGTGTTGTTTTGTGTTAATTGTGATATGTGGAAGCCGTGTACGCAAGGTGACAAGTGTGTACATGGGCTAAATGTGGTAATTGACCGGTTTTAGCTATGTAGTTTCCTTTCATGCCTTTAATTGAGTTTCCATAATATGTTATATTCATCATCTTTAGTCTATCTTCACATGTTTTACTTGTCATTGTTAATACATGTCTTAACACTTGCTAATTGTCTTCACATGTTTAGTTGAAGTTATTGTCCTCTCTATTCCTTGTTCATTATTTAACCGATGAGTACCTTACTTAAAGTTGCTATTTCTGGGAATATCTTATTGTTGAATTTGGTATTGAGTTATAAAGGTCGTAGTTCACATTGAGGTAACGTTGTAAATTGTTGAAATACCATTCTTGTGGAGTTATTCACTTTCGGTCGCTATTGTTGAGACTCATGTGCATATAGTGGTTTAGCCATGGGATATTTATTGTGGAAACACTATTATTGTTGACTTCTTTGGCAATTTGTGATATTGTGCATTTGAGGTGCAATTTGTGATATGTTGTGATATTGATACACATGCGGAGGTATTAGGATTAGGGTCGAAATGCATGCGGTGAGATAAGGTGTGCTTGATACACGTGTTGCTAGCAGGGGAACTACTTGAAGCCACGTGGTGTGATAAGGTGGGCTAAAACGCGGGAAGCTATTTCGGGATAAAAGACTTTCAAAACTAAATGCAATACTCCCGCGGTGAGTTAAGGAAAGATTACGATTTTTCTTTGTGATATGAGACTATGAGGCGGTACCTCGGTCGTGATTCTTGTTTATACCTTTCTATTTCATCAATTGTGTTTTGGTTACTTTGTGTCCTTGACGTATTATTCCTTGTTTTCTTTCGTGTTGCCTTAATTGCCTTAGTTTACTGTAGATATTCTTGGTATATTTTCTTCATTGTTTCATTTCCATTGTATATCATTGTCACGCTGTTATATACCTGTTCAGGTTTTTTATTTATTTCAGTAAGGTCTTGACCCGATCTCGTCACGACTCTATCGAGGTTAGGCTCGGCACTTACTGGGTACCATTTTGGTGTACTCATGCTATGCTTCTACACATCCTTTTGTGCAGATCCAGGTACCTCTTACAAACCTAGGCACCAGTGAGTAGAGTTCAGATTTGGAGACTTCAAGGTATACCTGCCGGCGTCTGCGTGCCACGGAGTCACCCTCTATCTAGTTCCGTTTCATTGTCCCTTTTTATAGATATTGTTGTATAGGGATGTTCAGTATACTCTTGTAGAGCTTGTGACTTGGTATCAACGGATTTTGGGAGTGTCGTTCTGTTGAGTTGCGGAGAACTTTTATGGTAGTTGTTGAGTTATTTGAATGTTTTTATCATTTTCTCAGTTAAATTCTGCATGAATTTAGGCTTGCCTACTCTTAGAGACTAGGTGAAATCACGACATCTTATGGAGGGAAATTGGGTTAGTGACAAGTTAGTATTAGAGCCCTAGGTTCATAGGTGTTATGAGTCACAAGCAGGTTTAGTAGAGTCTTACGGATCCGTACAAGGACTTTTGTACTTATCTTCGAGAAGTTATGGAACTGTTAGGAAATTTCACTTCTTTGATCCCCTATCATGCGAATTTGTTGACTTCAGATTTCTATATCTATGTCTTTCTATTCTCTCACAGATGAGTAGGACACGCAGCGCTGGATCCGATGATCAGATACCTGCCCCCTGCTAGAGTCGCGAGAGGCCGGGGCCAGGGAAAGGCCGAGGAGGGGAATGTAATGCAGTCAGAGCACCTGCCCGAGCTGCAACAGAGGATCCACTAGTAGATCCAGTTGGGAGGTAGGCACTTGCGGTGACTGTTGATACCCCTAGACTTCAAGAGACTCTCGTCCAGTTGTTGAGCATATTTGGTACTCTAGCTCAGGCGGGGTTGATTCCACTTGCACCGGTAACATCTCAGGCATGGGGAGGAGCACAGGCTCCCGTGACCCATACCCTAAAGTAGGGATTCCATGTAGAGTAGGTACCAGAGGTTATACCAGTGCAGCCGGTTGTCCCAGTTCAGCAATACGTTTGGGTAACATCATATGAGGAGGAGGAGCTCAGGCTCGAGTGGTACAAGAAGTACCATCCTCCTACTTTCAGTGGCCTAGTTACAGGGGACGCACAAGGCTTTCTGGAGAAGTGCCACTGAATTCTCCGTACCATAGGCTCTATTTTCAGAGATGTTCTCGAGAGAGTTTGTTCTCCACAACCTTTAGGATGCATGGGCACGCAGAGTTTGAGAAGTTGCGTCGTGGTGCAATGATCGTATCACAGTATGCTCTCAAGTTAGATGAGTTGTCCAGGTATGCACCTGCCTTGTTTTCCACAATTATATATCAAGCCCATCGATTTATCAAGGGCTCAACTATGGTATTAGATTCAGCTTGGCTCAAGGGTTGGAAACTGATACTCCATACCAGCTGGTGATAGAGACCATATGGGGATTGGAGGATTTGCGGGGCCAAGAGAGAGAGGACAGGGAGGCCAAGAATCCTCGAGATTCTGGTGGATATAGTGGTACCCGTGCCCCAGTTGTAGCCTGTCATGGTAGAGGCTATGTGAGTCATCCAGTTCCTTCAGAACTTCCATCTTCCAGTGGTATTCCGACTACTCCCAGGTCTTAGGTTGCCCATTATGCACCGCCACTATTAGTGCACCTCCAGCATGGTGTGCTTTTAGCAGTCATGTCGTTCGATAGCTTGTTTTGAGTGTGGTAATACTCGTCATTTGGTAAGGGACATCCCCTGACTCAATATGGGTACACCTCCACATACTACTCAAGCTCCACTTATTCCACAGCGTCTCCGTGGTTACCGCACCAGTTGCTCTCCTGAGGAGGATGGAGGCGGTTGCATTAGACTCAGTTAGCATAGGTATTTTTCTGTTTGTCATAGAGATGCATCGGTCTTATTTGATCGAGGCTCCACTTATTCATATCTATCATCTTACTTTGCTCTGTATTTATGTATATCCAGTGATTCTTTGAGTTCTCCTATCTATGTGTCCACGCCTGTGGGAGATTCCATTGTTGTTAACTGTGTGTATCGGTCATGTTTTGTTGTTATTGGAAGATTTGAGACCAGAGTTGATCTATTATTGCTCAGTATGGTAGACTTTGATGTTATTTTGGGAATTTATTGGTTGTCGCCCCATCATGCTATTTTTGATTGTCACGCCAAGATGGTGACATTGGCTATGCCATGTTTGCTGTGGTTGGAGTGTAGGGGTACTTTGGATTATGCACCTAATAGGGTGGTGTCTTTCCATTAGGCACATCAGATTGTTGGGAAGGGGTGTGATGCATATCTAGCCTTTGTGCGGATGTCTGTGTTAATACTCTTACCGTTGAGTCAGCTCCGGTAGTGAGAGACTATTCAGATGTATTTCCATCAGATCTTCCGGGCATGCCGCCCGATAGGGATATCAATTTTGGCATGGACTTGTTGTCGGGCACTAAGCCCATTTCTATTCCACCATATCGTATGACCTCAACAAATGTGAATGAGTTAAAAGAGCAGTTGCAAGAGTTCCTTGATAAGGGTTTTATTCGGCCTAGTATGTCACCTTGGGGTGCTCGGGTCTTGTTTTTGAAGAATAAGGATGGTTATATGCGCATGTGTATTTATTATCGGCAATTGAACAAGATTAAAGTAAAGAACATGTATCTATTGCCACACATTGATGACCTATTTGATCCTCAAAGATTGATTTGCGGTTAGGCTATCATCAGTTGAATATTTGAAATTCGGATATTTCAAAACTGCTCTCAAGACTCAGTATGGTCATGAGCAACATTCACACACTTGATTAATAGTGTATTTTAGCCCTATCTTGACTCATTCGTCATTGTGTTTATTGTCGACATCCTGGTGTACTCCCAAAGCCTAGAGGTTCATGAGCAGCATTTGAGGATTGTGCTTCAAACCTTTAGAGAAAAGAAGTTGTATGCAAAATTTTCAAAGTGACAATTCTCGCTTGACTTGGTGGCGTTTTTGGGTCATGTGGTGTTGAGTGAGGGGATCAAGGTACATTTAAAGAAGATTGAAGCAGTGTAGAGTTGGCCCAGACCATCTTCAACCACTGAGATCCAGTGTTTTCTTTGTTTGACATGGTATTATCGTCATTTCGTAGAGGGTTTCTCATCTATTTCTGCACCTATGACCTGATTGTCACGTCCCAAAATCCAACTAATCGTGATAGCACCTAACCCAACCCATTAGGTAAGCCAATTACCAACTATCCAATTCCAATAATAATTATTAAAGAAATTTAAGTAATTAAAGTTCTTAATCTTATACAATCCCCAAGAACTCGTAGTACAAATCATGAGCTTCTAAGAATAGAGTTTACAAAGCGGAAATGAAATAAATACATAGTCTGTTTGAATAGTACATATACAGAGCTTTTATAACTCTAAGGCTACCATGAACAAGAGGCAGCTACAACAGGAACGCTGGTACATCTTCAAATCCCGCAACCATCGAGCACAGCAACAACAACAACCAACATCTGCATGCAATGTGTAGAAGTGTAGTATCAGTACAACCGACCCCATGTACTGAGTAAGTAACAAACCTAGCCTTAGGTTGAAAGTAGTGACGAGCTTCCACCAAGGTCGGGTCCAAAACCAATAGTCCACAACAGTCCATAACAACATAAAGCAAATAATACCAATTCATTCCAAAACCTCACCGGACCCATCTCAGGCTGGGGGGAGGGCCTAGCTTATTAGAAACATATCTTGTCTTTATTTTTAGTCTAATGACTAGAGAAGACAAGTTTGAAAGCTAGGGTTCTTGCACACACACTTGGGTCTTGAAGATTTGGAGTGTTTGGTTGAGAATTTCTTGCCCATTTATGTTCATTTCTTCATTTCGTTGCTTTTTATTGAATATCTAAGTACGTAGTATTTTTTCCCACACTTGAATCTTGTTTATGGAAATATTCATATTTAAAGTGTGGATTAAATACCTTGTTGTGCTTATGTATTGAACGATTTTTATTTATAATGAAGTGAGTTATTGTTTCATTAATTATTCTTGTTCTTTAATGTTTCCAAAGGGATTAGCTAACCCTATGACTCGCCCATTAACTTTGAATTAATTTTGGGAAATATAATTTGGGGTTGGGAAAGATTAATTAACAAGAACTTGAGGCTTTAACCCTCACTTTATAGATTTTACCTAGGGATAGGATTGAATTACTTGTAGCCATATTCGGGTGAGCTTAATCTCTTTGTTGTTTTACGGATAATTCAGTTAGGAAGTCTTGTTAGTCTTTGGAAGAAGCTAATATAGAATTATCAACCTAGGCTAATTAACATAAACATGAAATACATTGGATCATTACTTGAGTGTAATTCCCATTGCATCCATGCTTGTAGCCATTGATCATTTTACTTGCTTTCTAGGTTAAATTACATTTTCGCATTTCGACATAAATATTCCCAAAACCATTATAAGTGTTTGGCTTGTCATAATAAGTGATAATTCTCTTACACGCCTAATCTCCTATATATTGTTCTCTGTGGGATCCGACCCCAACTCATAGTTAGGTAAATTATATTGCATGCGATCGTGTCCATTTACTTTTTAGTAGTGGATTTGGACTTCATCAACTATTCATATATTGTAGGATATGCATCGTGCCTATGTTATGGAGTTCGGGGGTTCTTGGGATCAGTTCTTGCCACTTGCGGAGTTTTCCTAAAATAACAACTACCAATCGAGTATTCAGATGGCTTTGTATGAGGCCTTGTATGGGAGTCAGTGTCGGTCTCACGTGGCTTGGTTTGAATATACTTGATCCACCCTTATCTTGCCGCATATGAACACAATGAAATGCCTCCCTTATGTCACCACATGCGCATCTCGCCACCCTTACATGTTGTTACATTTACATTATATTATGTATTCAACGTATTGTTCATATGGCTCAGTTGATCAAGAAGTTTAGAATGATGCATGTATAATAAGACTTGAAATGTGATCCTATTAGATGTTTCGTAGTTTCTTTATGTACTTTATTTGCCTCTTATTTGAGTTACCATATTTTCATATGTTGTTTTGACTGCCTTACATACAAGTACTATTCCACATGTACTCACCTCCCTTTTGCTGGGGTACAGTGCATTATTTAATGCATGCAAGTATACTTCTATAGGATGGTATGGATCTTTGATAGGGATCTTCTTCACTACTCAGCTTATGGTGAGCCCGCTACAGTTCTAGTGGGTGTTTGGGTCTAGTTCATTTTAGGTATATAGGTATCCATTGTCATAGAATCTCCATGTACACTATGGGTTATGTACTTAAAATTTTGAGTTTTATCATGTATCTATGTTCACGGTATTTGCAATTATTTATAAAGTTGTGTACCCACCATGAGAAAAGATTTTAGACCATTGAGCCAAATGTATTCAATATGAAAGTCAAGATCTAATTATGTTATGGTAAATCATGCATGATTAATGATGAGAGGTTAATGTAAATTCGGCTTGCTCAACTGGGTTTACTCGGTTGAGCACTGGTCATGCTCCTCGATTTCGGAGCGTGACAAACGTGGTATCAGAGTATTGTTTAGGAGTCCTAAGGTGTCATGGAGTTGTGTCAGTAGAGTCTCTCTTATCTGTGTATTGCCGGCCACACTTATAATAGGGAGGCTACAACTACATTTAGGAAATGTTTCTCTTCTTCTATCCTCGTTCGTGCGTTAAGGTTCCAATTTAGTCACGGAGTTCCCTTGTTAATACCAAAGAATGTAGCACATCGTGCTACGAAGTCAGAAAGGCTAATGATTAAAGGAATGACGCACATGACAGGCATAATATGTGAGGTGCCCAATTGTCCTCTTAATGGAGGAATGAAAAGCCAAGGATACGACCAAGGTAAGAAAGGTCATAAGGTTGGACGTGAGAGTCATAGATGTTGATTTCATATATATGGTGCAAAGTGGTATTATCTATATGTTGTTTAGGATTGATTTCTGGGATTCTCTGACAGGTGGAAAGACTATTTACAGGGGAAACTCTACTGAATATTTTAAGAATTTGTAAAGATAGTCGAATTTTAAGGGTCATAGGTAAGTTGAGATTTTGGAAAGGAGGTATAAGACCCATGTAGTCATAAGTACCTATGCATAATGGTTGGAGTTAAAATCATGGTAACTCTATTATTAGAAGTGACTTTTAAATTATTCGAGGACGAATATTCTTAAATGGGGGAGAATGTAACACCCCGGAAAATTTTGAAGTACTTAAGAGGCTATAAGAATTATATCAATTGATCACGATAATATATGTATGAGTTGCTTTAAGAATGGTTTATGGTCTAAGAAGAGCCCCAAGTCTAAGTCAACTTGAAAATTTTATGATGGGATAAAGTTTCAAGTGAGTTCGCACCAGATCCTACTCTAAACACATGCTTCTACCAAATTAAAACTACTTAGGACGTGATCGACCTATAAACATAAAGCCATTTGAGTCTAGTTTCCAATGCTTCAAACCATTCATCAGTTAAACACTCCTACAAAACGTTATGAAAATTACCAAAGGCTGGAAAAATATGATTCTGCGGTCAGATGTGCGACCGCAGAATCATTATATGATCGCGAAACTGCTTCTGCGACCGCAAAACTGGTCACAGAATGGATCAGTACAGCCCACATTTTTGCACCGATTTTGCGGTGCATTGTGCGACACGCATAGCCATTCTGCGGTCCATTATGCGACTGCAGACCTGATTTCGGAGGGTTAATTTTTCTATTTTTATAACCCGACCCCATTTGGATAAATAGGCTTTGGAGCTTATTTTGGGGCAATTATCTGAGGTTTTTTAGAGAGAAGTGAGAGTGTTCTAGATAGAGAAAGTAGATGAAGTATTTTTTTCATCAACATCTTATTCAAGCCTTGAAATCCAACAAGTAAATCTCACAAGATCTTTACTCAAGAGGTACGATTCAAACCCCTAGTCTTCAATTTATTGTTTGGGGTAAATGATTGGTGATTAGTAGTATGATTCTTGGGTGTAAGAGTATTATGTATATATGCTTGTACAAATATGGTTTGTGTAAATATTTTTGAACTCAAATAAGTAAAGATTGGGTTGAGGATTGTAGGAAATCTTGTAGTTATATTTGCACACCTTGTGTTTGATAAAATGCTCAAATGAGCTGAAACCATGAATACCTTCCTAATTTGTGTTCAATTTTATTATGTCTCAAAATAGATTGGGATTGTTAGAATTTCTGGAACGTTGTTGTAATTTAAGGAAAGCTCAAAGCGAGGTATGTTGGCTAAACTTCTTTCCTAGCATTGAATCCCATGATATTCTTGTATGTCCCGAATTATTCTTTATAAATCAACTCTTCCGAATAAGCTTTGTGTTGAAAGATATATGTATGAAATATGTTTCAAATGCTCTTATCATATGATGTTGTCATTCGAGAATATGTTCAAGAATGATATGTGTATTAAAAAATTATGTCTTTGAGTCGTGTTCCAAATGAATGCTAGTATACCGAATTGTGTGAGAAAAACTCAACATGCTTAAGACACTAAATTGATCGTATGTGTTGTGCACCTAAAGTCTTGATTTGAAAAGCCTTGTTGTTGATAATATATAAATATGCTCGAAAGAGAAAGAAAAGAGTGGTGATATGAAGTGTGGCCACCGTTCCAAGAATGAAAGTTATACTCGTGGCCAATAGTGCCAAAGAAATGAAATGGCGTGTAAAAAGGTTAATAAATGAGGTTTGATTCAACTGTTCAAAAATGACTTCAAAATTAGAATTGCCTAAAATCTTATGTACTCAGGTCATGCCCATATGTGGCGGTATTAACTAATGCTACGCTCTGTGAGTTTTTTCAATGTGTTTTGCGTTCTTACATATTCGTGTATGGAAATTGTGTAATGCCCTTTTTGGGAAAGGTGTTTTAAGAGTATTCTATATGATGATGTTCATGATGATAATCCTTGAAAGTAAAGAAACGAAAGTGCTGAATATGATATACGGTAACAGTGCTATGAATGAAGAATAATAGGTATGGCTAAGGGAGCCAATGAAATAATGATGTTGTAAGTAGTTGAAGGTAAATGTGAAGTGATATATGGTGTGAAAGGTTAATAGATTAACGTATTTGTACTTTTGTTTCCAATGTGTTATAAGCCCCTACGTTCTTGCAAGTAAAGGCTATGATGTTTCTAAATGTTGTAAATGCTCTTAATATTCTATGATCACCCATGGCAAGTACAAGTAAGTGATAATATGAACATGAAATGTGGTCGTTGCCTAAATGAGAATTATGAAGAGTTGTATGTCCCAATGGTTTCAACTATAGTTGTATGCTTCTGAAATAATGTATGTAAATGACTTCGATTGTTAATTCCCCAAGAGTCATGAACCTAGCTAATGACCTCAAGATGTCAAGTGAGTGAATAATGAGATGAAAGAGAGATGTCCTATGCTAAATGATGATGAACCTTAAGGAAAGAAATTGGGGTCATGTGCCATTAAAATCGACTTATTGATTTACCATACATGTGCTAATGTAATGAGTTGTGTTTCTCCATGATGTGCATAAACATGAAGTATTCCAATGATATGGGAAATTACGACCTTAGATGTAATAACAAACTATGTCGCTTTGAGTTTATATATGGTATTGTGATTGGGATTACACCTCCACCCGCATGTATTGGGGTGAGGCGGCATGACTAATTTGTGTAGGGATTTGTGGTATTGTGGAATACACCTCCACCCGCACATATTGGGGTGAGGCAGCATGATCGCTTTGTGTAGGGATTGTGGTATTGCTGAATGCACCTCCACCCGCATATATTGCGGTGAGGCGGCATGACCACTTTGTATAAGGATTTTGATATTGTGATACATCTCCATCGGATATATTGGGGTGAGGCGGCATGACCGATTTGTGTAGGGATTGTGGTATTGTGGAATACACCTCCACCAGCACGTATTGGGGTGAGGCGGTATGACCGCTTTGTGTAGGGATTATGGTATTGTGGAATACACTTCCATCCACACATATTGAGGTGAGGCAGCATGACCGCTTTGTGTAGGGATTGTGGTATTATGGAATACACCTCCACCCGCATATATTGGGGTGAGGTGGCATGACCGCTTTCTGTAGGGATTTTGGTATTCTGATTCACCTCCACCCATATATATTGGGGTGAGACAGCATGACCGCTTTGTGTAGGGATTGTGGTATTGTGGAATACACCTCCACCCGCACATATTGGGGTGAGGCGGCATGACCGCTTTGTGCAGGGATTTTGGTATTGTGGAATACACCTCCACCCACATATATTGGGGTGAGGCGGCATGACCGTTTTGTGTACGGATTGCAGTATGACCGTTTTGTGTCCGCATTTGCGGAGCAGGGAATTCCACACAGACGTGCATCTGCGATGATGTATCTGCATCTGCGGCAATATGTCCGCATCTGCAGCAATATATCCGCATCTGCGGCAATATGTCCATACTTGCAGAGTAGGCAATCTCCTGAGATTACGCATCTGCGATTGAAGGTGCTATTTTTCGGAGCTGCACCTGCGAGGATCCTTCTGTATGTGCGGTCAACGGGCTTCAGACCTGGACAGGAATGACAATTCACATTTTCTCAACTCAAAACCTAGAAATACACGACCTAGCTTATTGGAAACGGATCTTTGGCTTATTTTTCAGTTCTTAGGCTAGAGAAGACAAGTTTTGGAGCTAGGGTTCTTGCACACACACTTACAAATGACAATTTCAATTAGTTTTAGGAGTGAGGGATATTGGTTGACCATGTGTGTGTGTGTGCTGCTAATGATGAAGAACAAATTTTTGGGAAGTCTGAGTACCAAATTAGATTGAAAAAGCATATCATCATATCTGCTTGTCATGTGTTTGACAAATTGTCCCAAAGACAATTATCATCTAAGTACCATAAAATCAGTCTTAATAAGGTCCTATTTTCATGTATTGCACTAATTAGAATTCTTGAGTATAAATTATGTGCTAAAAATCATGTTTAAGAAGCAAAAGAGTCAAAAACATCTGGGTTTATGAAACCCCTGATGTGCATCGCAGAAGCGCACAATGGACGCACCTGCGAGGCCCTTTCCGCAGATGCGATTTGTGATCAACTAGGCAAAACCACAGAAGTGAAGGAAAACCCAAAGAAGCAGGACCGCACCTGCGATGGTTTTTCTGCAGGTTCGGAAACTGGGCAGAATTTACAATTCCAGTAGTTTTGCAATTGTAGTTTCCGGGGCCCATTCGACTTGACTATTTAGCCTAATTGCATTGTATTGAATTTATTAACATGATTCTAATACCCAACTAACTGTGTCTTGATTTTTGAAGGTACTTTGAATTTAAAATGTAACAGAACATGAACGACAATGCTCCGTTTGATAACAAAATTGAAAAAGTGGTTGAGGACTTGAACTATGATGCTAACAGATTCATGTCTTCCCAGTGCCAAGCCCGGTATTATGATGATCTCCTCATGAAGAAGCTCAAACTTGAGAAGGGAATTGCCGACGACAAAATGGCTAAGCTCCTTCCGGATTTCCATGGCCGGCTAGTTTCAAACGGCTGGACCTGCTTCATCCCCTCTCCATGCAAAGCCAATGAGGAATGGGTTAGGGAATTTTATGTCAGTTTTAGGTGTACACATTTCCAAAACCCAAGTCTAGGTCATGACACCTACTAGGATAAGAAAAAAAAATTAATAAAGAATAGTACAGTCTAACAATGAAAACGAGAAAATAATGGCAATAGAGCAATAAAATAAGGTATGCTAGCAACAAAAATTAAGGAAATAAATACAACAAGAAATGAACAAATGATGAGAACAACAATTAATCAAATAAAGCCAAATACATGTAAGACAAGAGGGAAGCATCAAGAACTGGCCAATCAACAAGCTTTTTTAACATAGAATGTACAACAAGAATCACAATTGAGGTACCACAGCTCATAACCTCATTTTAAAATCACAATCACAATCTTTCCATATACCTCCGCGTGAGCCTTACATTTTGATGTTTCTAAAAATATTTTTTCTGATATAGCTACACGGACTTTAGCCCCCTTATGTCACCACGTCGCTTCAAATAATTCCCCTACTACCAACACGTACATAAATCCAACTTTATGCCGCCACATGTACATAAACCGCGACATGCTCATCAATATAACAACACAATAATAACTCGCACCAAAAGTGACCATATGCCACAACTTGCCAAAATCAACAATACAAAAGTTTCCACCACATAAAGCCCACGGCTCAACCACAATGTGAAAAAGAATCTCAATAATAAAAAAATTTAATAAGAATTACTCAATAAGGGAACATATCTCATTATTCAACAACTTCAACCTCAATGCGATAATAGCTTTCATAACATCAACTTCAGTAACTCAAAATGAAGGTATTTCCAAAAAATGACAATTTCCTATTTAAATGTACAACATCAACTTTTCAATAAAGGGGATGGTGTGAAATAGTATCTCGATCTAAATGCATGGAATAACTTGATACAAAAATATATCATGAAATAACAACTCCAAATAAGAATAACTCGACAATAAAAGAGGTAACATGACAATAAGAGAGATAACAACTCCAAATAAGAATAACTCTCCATATAAGAGAATGTTTGACAATAAAAGATATAGCGTGTGATAACAACATAAAGTAACGCATGTAATAGCAATTTAACAATGGATGATATAACATGATATTACTATTTCTAATCAAATGTATAAAAGATCCTAAGAGTCTAAACCGGTAAAAATACAACATATAAGCCGGTGTACACACTCGTCACCTCATGTGCACGTCTTTCACGTAATCCAAATAACACAAATTAACCCAAGTCATAAGGGGTAGTTCCCCCACACAAAGTTAGGCAACATACTTACCTCAAACAAGCTAAATTAGTCCACGAATAAGCCTTTCCTGGGAAAATCCAACTCTGGACGGCTCGAATCTAGCAAAAAAAACTTAATACCATAAATACAAGCCATAAGAAGTAATTTCAGATAATAAAGCTTCAATATTTAAATAAAAGCAAAAATTCAACCCTAAGCCCGCACCTCGGCACCCGACCAAACTTATAAAATTTGAATACCCATTCTGATACGAGTCTAACCGTATAACAATTATCCAATTCTGACCTCAAATCGATCATCTAACCTCAATATATGGTTTAGAAAAGTTTTAACAACCCCCCCCCAATTTATCCAACTCAAATCACTAATTAAATGATAAAATTAATGATTGAATCATGAACAATAAACAAATATAAGTCAAAAACACTTACCCCGATCCAATTCTAGAAAATACCCTAAAACATATCCCAAAACCAAGATCTCTAACTCAAAATGTGGAAAATAAAATAAATCCCTCGATCTTCTCTATTTCTTCCCAGGCATTTCACACCTGCGGGCCAATAGCTGCTTCTGTGGCTCTGCATCTACGGAATACAATCGCTGTTACGGAAGAAGGAAATAAGGTGATCACTTTATTCATGGATGGGTTTGGGTAGAAGAAAATCTAATAGGCTTGCTCGGCCGGGTTCACTCGGTTGAGCGCCGGTGGCGCTCCCCGAGTTTGGGGCGTGACAAGTACTGAGTATGTAAGGCATGAAAAGAAGTATATAAAAGACGTGAAAGAAATATGGAGTAAATGACTCAATTTGTAAGTCTGAATAGCTCAGTAATCGTGAAATCTTCATAGTGTCATGTATATGGGTATAAATGTCATACCATGCATAGGTATATGCATACATAACATCATCAAGCCTCTGAGGGCATCCCATCATATCATCTCGGTCTCAGTGGGCGAAATTATAAAAGTATGCCAGCTGATCAAGTGGTTGGTGCGTATATAACACTGTAACCTTTACCCATACCACATATACATAAAATATACGCGCGTATATAACGCCATCTGGTCATGGGTCAATGTACATGCCTATATGAATGCAATGCATAATGAATAAGTCAATAAGATCTCTCGGAATGTCATAAAATAAATATGCCTTCGTTTAATATTGTGAAATAAAATTTATCAACTTATGTATTTTCTGAGACCCATGAATAGAAGATATAATAACAGGACACATAGGGAATCAAGAACATAGGCATCCCTATTACTTCTAAGAATAGAGTCATTTGTGAAAGTTGCATGTTTGCTCGTTTCGTTTGTATCATATTGATCATGCCAAAAGGAAGAAAGAGATAGCTTTAACATGCCTTATCACAGTCTATCCAATGACCAAGTTGAAATCATCTCATCGCACTTTAATCTACAACAACGATTATAATGATATCGTAAAGCTATGAAAGATGCAACTATCGTACAACGGACGACAAGCTTATTTATTATTAAAACGGGAAGCATCTCCCTTGTTTTCGTTTCTTTCCCCAAGTCCATAAAAGCAACAATATCACATACGACCTTCAACTATATACTTTCAGCGCCATAACACACAGAACAGCCCAAAAACACAATTCACCCTACATTACAACAAGTGCACAAATGTCACCAACAGAACTACTACTTAACACGAAGAACGATAAGCTTGGATTGGAACCGAAACCCTAGACTTTTTACCATCTCCCCTATACTTAAAAAACCTTCAAATAGTTCAGAATATAAAAACATATATTGGCATGACATTCCAACCTTATATCCATCATAAAAGTAACATCAAATAACCCAACAAGATATTACAACAATATAGACAACTTCTAGGTATTGTGTGGTTGCTTATTCTCCTACTTAAAACATAATAAACATAATAAAAATATTTTCCAGCATAACCACAATACAAAAATTATAACCAAGCCATTCCCCGCGATTTCCAGCCATATGAAGTCATATACACAACTCCAAAATAATCCAATAAGAGACAACAACTTCTTATACAACTCCAAGTTCTATCTTGTAATTCTTCATCCAAATAACTTAACAAACACATATATAAACTTATGCCCAAGAAATAGAGTGTTTTACATACCATAAATAATCATAAAAAACTCAAACCAAAGCTTTTCTTAGCTTACAAGCACCCTTAATGGCATCACAACACCATAGGTCTAGGTAAGACCACCTTGTATTAGACTTGGAACCTTTGAGAGTTGTCAGAGATGTGTTGAGAGAGCTTGGAAAATTTCCTTGGTCGAATATAGCAAAAAATGACTTAGTTGACCAGCTTCAGGGTGCTAGAGTATTCTCAAAGATTGATTTGCGGCCAGGGTTTCATCAGTTGAAGACTCGTGAATCAGAATTCCTGAGGACTGCTTTCAGGACTTAGTATGGTTAGTACGAGTTTCTAGTAATGTCATTTGGGCAGACCAATGCCCCAACAACATTTATGCACATAATGAACAGTGTGTTCCAGCCATGTCATGACTCTTTAATCATCTGTTCATTGATGATATTTTGGTATATTCTCGCAGTCGGGAAGACCATGAGCAGAACTTGAGGATCATTCTCTAAACCTTGAGGGAGAAGAATTTATATGCAAAATTCTCCAAATGTGAGTTTTAGTTTAATTCAGTGGCATTTTTGGGTCACATGGTGTCTAATGAGGGGATCAGAGTTGGCATTTCAGTTACTGAGATCTGGAGTGTCCTTGGTTTGGCCGAATATTATTGTCATTTTATATAGGGATTACCATCTATTGCTGTACCTTTGACTAGATTGTCCTAGAAGGGTGCTCCTTTCAGATGCTCCGACAAGTGTGAGGTGAATTTGTAGAAGATCAAGACTGCATTGACTACGGCCCCAGTGCTGGTGTTGCTTATAAGTTTTGGGTATTACACTTTATATTGTGATACATCACGTATTGGGCTTGGCGTGGTGTAGATACAAGATGGTAGGGTGATTTCCTACGCGTCTCGATAGTTGAAGGTTCATGAGAAGAATTACCCTGTACATAACTTAGAATTGGTATCTATTGTTCACGCATTCAAGATTTGGAGGCAATATCTATACGGTGTTCCATGTGAGGTCTGTACCGACAATCGGAGTCTCCAGTATCTGTTCAAGCAGAAAAACCTTAGTTTGGAGCAGTGAAGATGGTTAAAGTTGCTAAAAGACTATGAGATCACCCGAGTATGGGCATCCCGAGAAGGCCAATATAGTGGTCCATGCCTTGAGTACAAAGGCTCAGAGTATGGGCAATTTGGCATATTTTGCGGCAGTAGAGAGACCACTAGCCATGGATGTTCAGGCTTTGCTAATCAGTTTGCAAGACCGAATTTTTCGGAGCCTAGCCGGGTTTTTGCTGTAAGGCCCCGTAAAATGTTTCCTAAAACAACCTGAGATTTCATGGTGCCGAGGTAGGCATATGTGTTAATGATAGTTGGAGGAATATATTTGGAAAAATTTGTCATTTCTGCGGCCTATTATGCGGCCACAAAATTACTCTGTAGGCCGTAGCATGGACGTAGAGTGAGGTAGTCATTTGGGCCATTTTTGGATGTTATTTCGCGTCCCATTATGTGACCGCAAAATGCTTTCGCGGGTCACACACTGATCGCAGAGCCAGCTTAGAAATTTTGCGGAGCGAGGTTCTGCGGCAGATTATGCGATCAGAGAACACGTCTGCGGACCGCATAACGGCCGCAGATGGGGGTGGACCACAAAAGCATTATGCAGTCGCATATGCGACCGCATATCCCATTTCCGAGCTTCATTTTTGGGTTTTTATAACCCGACCCCATTTCATTATTTAGACCCTATGGACCATTTCTGAAGGGAGAACTTGATATTTGGAGAGAGAGAAAAGACTCTAGAGAGGGAGAGAGTTCTTCAATCAATTATTCCCCACTTCTTACTCAAACTCTTGGAAGAATTAACAAGGGAAGCACGCTAGGCCTTCATCCTAGAGGTAAGATTCTACACCCTATCTCTTAATTTAGAAACTTAACTATAAATGGGCAAGTAGTAAGATAATTCAAGGGTTTAGGAGTAGCTTATTTTGCATGCATGATTGATCATGGGATGTAGGGAGATTGTTGGGCTAAAATAGTAAAGAATGGGTTGTGGTATGAAGGAATCCCCCATAAAAGGACCTTGAAACCTTAATGTACACCTAGTGCTTGATAAAATGCTTAAATGAGCTAGAACCACGATCATCTTCCTAACTTTGGTTCAATTTGCTACTTTTCTAAAATAGATTGAAGTTGCTAAGAGGCTATAACAAGTTGCTCGAAATCACGACTAGGGTCAATCTAAAATGGCCCGGTCCATGAGAGATACAAGAGGATTTCGAGGCTGTTTAGGTCCCCATTGCTTTGGCAGTCACCTAACTTGGAGAATAGCATTCAATCATAGTTTTATGGAAAATTTTAAGAACGGACCACGTATTTAGGTCAGGGCTAGAATTTCCAAGGGTAGTGTTTGCAGAATAGTGGGGATACTAACAGGATGCGACCCTTGAAGCAACGTTGTAGTCGATGTTGTAGGTGTCATTTTGGGCATTTCTTCCAGGGTTGGAATTTGTGTTTCTCATGCGGGCAGCCTGGTCACATCATGCGTTTTTTCCCAGTAAGAAATCTGGGTGGCATGATACCGCCTACGGGGTCGGTAGCAGCCTCTTTATTGACAACACATCCTCGTGAGCAAAGTATACGACTGCCGATGGGAAGGGATAGAGGTAGAGGTAGAATGCCCATGTCCAGCCCAAGTGGGCAATAAGAAAATCGCATCTATGTGTTGTCAGGAAGTCAGAATTTAGAGACTTCACCAAACACGATCGTAGGTATATTATCTGGACTTTTTATTAGTGTATATGCTTTAGTAGATAGGTTCTACCCTGTCGTATATTAATCCATGTGTTGCTGGTTAATTTGGTAAAGTATGTATTGCTAAGCCAACCATTTGAGGTGTCCACGCCAGTGGGCATGTCCGTGATATTTAGGCGAGTGTATCGAGATTGCGATGTGATGATTTATTATCACCTTACCTTGACCGATTTGATTGAATTAAAATGGTAGAATTTAATTTCATTATGGGAATTGATTGGCTGGCCTCTTGTTAAGCCATAGTGGATTGTTGGAGTAAAGTATTTTGCTTTAACTTTCTGGGAGAGCCCATTATCGAATGGAATGGCAATGTCACAGAGCCATAAGGGAAGCTTATTTCTTACCTTAGGGCCCGAAAGATGACCACGAAAGGATGTTTCTATCAGATGGTATGGGTACAAGATGGCGAAGCATCCCACCCTTTAATCGGTTTTGGTCGTTAGTGAATTTCCTAATGTGTTCCTGGATTGAGTTTTCTATCGATGTGCCACTCGATATTCAGCTTATATCTATTCATCCATACAAAATGGCTTATGCGGAGTTTAAGGTTAACATACTAGTTGAAGGAACTTATTGATAAGGGCTTACTTCGACCAACCACTTCCCCATGGGGAGCCTAAGTGCTATTTGTTTGAAATAATGATGGTTCGTTAAGGATGTGTATTAATTATCGACAGCTAAATATGGTGACCATCAAGAGAAAGAATTCACTTCCAAGGATCGATGATATTGTTTGATCAATTGCAAGGTGTCTAAGTATTTTTCGAACATCAATCTCAGATCTGGATATCATCAGCTAAGGTTCAAGGAAGAAGATGTTCCGAAGACATCTTTTCGGACTAGATATGTCCACTACAAATGTCTCATTATGTCGAGTGGTCGTACCAACGCACCAACGGCCTTCGTGGATTTGATGACTCAAGTGTTCAAGAAGTATTTGGATATTTTTGTGATCATGACCATAGATAATATAATGGTATATTTTCGAACTTAGGCGGAGCACGGAGAGCATTTGCGAATGGTTTTATGCATAGTTCGGGATCATAATTTGTACCCATATTTTCCAAGTATGAGTTCTGGTTGAACTCAGTGTCCTTTCTTGGGCACATAATGTCCGATGAGGGTACATAAGTTGATAGTTAAAAGGCTGAAACAGTTAAGAATTTTCTAAGGCCTAAAACCCATACCAAGGTACGCAACTTCCTTGGCTTGGCTGGTTACAACTGAAGGTTTGTTGAGGATTTCTCATCCATAACTGCTTCTTTGACGAAATTGATGCATAAGGAAGCAAAGATTTGGTGGACTGATAGTTGTTAGAAGAGCTTCCAGGAGTTAGAGGATAGGTTAACCTTGGCACAAGTATTAACTCTTCCTGAGGGACACGAGGGGTATGTCATATATTGTGATTCCACATAGTGGTCTTAGGCAGCGTACTAATGCAATACGGGAAAGTGAATGCATATGATTCAAGGCAGCTGAGAAAACATGAGCAAAATTATCTGACCCTTGACCTGGAGCTAGTAGCTGTCATTTTTGCTCTGAAGATATGGTGTCAATATCTATACGGAGGTCATGTTAACATATCCACCGATCACAAGAGCTTTCAGTGCATATTCAAGCAAAAAGAGTTGAATTTAAGGCAATGAAAGTGACTCGATATTTTAAAGGACTATGATGTTGATATTCTATACCACCCCAGGAAGGCAAAAATGGTGGATGATACATTAAGTCGGATGTTTATGGGCATCCTGAGGTAATTGGAAAAGCAGAAATTGGAGATGAATAAGTGTACAGTTGCTTGACACCGGTAACAGAGGAATCACAGTTCTTAATACTGTCGAGTCCTTGTTAGTGACCGAAGTAAAGGTGCGACAATTTGAAGATTCAGCCTTGGTGAAAATAAGAGGAAGCATCCCCTTTCAAAAGAAGCAAGGCCAGGCCAAGCGCACTATTCAAACGCTCGAGGACATGTTACGGTCCAATGTTCTGGACTTCAAGAGTGATTAGGAGGATCGTATATCACTCATTAAAGTTTCTTACAACAACAGCTACCATGCCAGCATTCAGGTGGCACCATATGAGGCCTTACATAGACGAACGTGCATATCTCCTATAGGACGGTTAAAAGTTGGTGAAACAAAGTTATCAGGCCCTGAGTTGCTACAACAAGCTGGGGAAAAGGTGAAGTCAATTCGAAATCGATTATTGACTGCTCAGAGCATGCAAAAAATTTTACTCAGATAGCCGGCGGCGAGATTTGGAGTTTGTTGTAGGAGACTAGGTGTTCTTGAAGATGTCACCTATGAAAGTTGATGAGGTTTGGTAAAAGAGGCAAACTCATCCCCTGATATATCGGACCATATCGAATCATAAAGGAAGGTCGGTCAAGTGGCTTATAAGTTGGAGTTACACGTGAAATTAGAGGCAGTGCATCCGGTATTTCATGTATCTATGATTAGCATGTGTTTAAGTGATCCATTGCGTATCATGCCTCTAGAAGTTATTAAAGTTACATGAGATATATCCTACGAAGAAGTTCTGGTGGCCATTCCAGATCGTCAAGTCCGAAAGCTACGAACTAAAGAAGTGGCTTCTGTTAAAGTGCTTTGTAAGAACAATAGGGTAAGGACCCGTTAAAATTTCCTAATGATTTAATATTTTAAAGTGAGACAACGGTATTCGGGAATAACGTATTCGAGTATAAAAGGAGACCTATGGGGTGGAACTGCATTATTTTGACATCAAAAGTGTTTCAACGACGTCATTATTTCATGTATATGTGGTATCACATTTAGCAAACGAGATCCAAATTCCGTTTTGATTGAAGCATTAGATCCGTATTAAAATTACGGAGCCATAGCAAGAAGAATCGTCGAATTCGGACATCGTATGAGAGAGTTATGCCTACTTCCGGGCGAAATAGAAAATATTTCCCATCGCCAGCGCCTAGGGTAGCGTGGGGCGCTAGCCCTCGCGCTGGGATTTTTGAGGTTCTGGAAATTGGTCCACAGGTAGCGCCGCACGCTGCCTGTGACGCCCAAAATGCTATATACTCATTCGGGGTTCATTTTACCCCATTTGTCTTGACCAAACTTTGGGGTTTTCCTCCACTCTCTCAAGACCTCCAGGTCTCCCCATCTTCAAGGTGAGTAATCCCTACTAATTTGGTGTTTCAGTCCATCAATTCCACCCTAAAACTAACTCAATCCTCCATAAAATACATAGATATTAAAGAAATTTCTTGAAGAACTCAAAGATGGGTTTTGCAAGAATTCTTCCAGAAGGTAATCCTACATCCTTAGACTTACATGTATGGATATATTATGAAAATACAAGTATGAATTAAGTATTGGAACTTATGGTATGGTGATTGAAAGCCATAAGTTCCCAATTTAAATGCATAACCATTGTTGAGATTGAAAGGTGATTACTTGATGGAATTTTGTTAGTTGAGGGTGGATGGATGGTCATGTATGTATTGTTGGGAGTTATGGATTGTTCATGAAGGATAGTGGAATAAATTATTTGTAAATGGTAGTAATTGGATGAACTAATTTTATGGGTAAGAGATGTAGAGATTCATGCCTACTAGGTGTTTTATAAAAGGCATAAATGGCCTAAACTATGGAATTTGTTACTAATATTGATTCCATTGGATGTTGTCATTGTAGATTGAAGTTTCTTAGTATAGTAGATCATTGTAGTATCATTAAGAGAAGGACTAAGGCATGTATGGCTAAACCCCCTTCTTCTTAGAATTGAATTCCAGGGTGTTCATGTAATTGAAGTAAGACCTTGATTATTATTGAATTGGCTATTCCTAATGTGGTTGTGTCCAAGGATATATGTTCAATATTTATTCTAAATGTTCTTATCATGTCATCTTGCCATTTGAGGATATGTTCAAAATGTGGAATATGTGTTAGAAATGTTATGACTTCATGTCAAGACCGAAATAAAGGTTGTTATGCCAAATTGTATGAAAAGCCTCTATGTGCTTAAGATTCCCAAATTGTTGTGTTATGTGAACTTACTGTCCTGAATGGGAAGCCTTATTGTTGTTGATAATGATTATGATAATGATATTTGAATGTGGAAAAGGGGACTGAAATTATGAAATATGGCCAAGTGCCAAGAATGATTTGTAATCGTGATTACTAGTGCCAATGAATCGAAAGAATATGAAAGAATTATGATGTGAGATAATTGAAATTGTGGTTATGGTTGATGTATCAAGTGAGATGGCCTAGCCGATCGGGCCGTGATCGAATGCCATGCCGCACACATGGTGGTAACTGTGCTGGAAATGATAATTGAAATTGTGGATATGGTGATGTCTCAAATGAGATGACCTAGCCGATCGGGTCGAGATCGGACTCCGTGTAAGAACATGGTGGTATTGTGGATTATGGCATATGGCACTAAAGATTACCCAACCTAATAAGATGGAAATTAACTTTAGAACTTATGTGATCCTTACTTGATGTTTTAGTATTGTTTTAAAGTTCTTATTGAACTCATGACTATTTCCCCCTTGTATTATTGTCCATTTTATTGAGATGGTGTTTTAGCTTTACATACTAGTACTATTCGACGATACTAACGTCCCTTTTTTCGGGGGCGCTGCATCTTTAAATGAATATAGGTGGTTACATAAAAGACAGTGTTAATCGCAACTAGTGTTACATCATCATCTTCTCAGCAAACTCGGTGAGCCCCATTTCATTCCGGGGTCATGTATTGTACCTTTTGTTTATATTGTGGTAACTTTTGAGGTATAGCTGGGGCTTTGTTGCTGGCACCATCTTTACTCTCTTTTGTATCTTTAGAGGCTCCGTAGACACTATGTAGGTTGTATATGGGTGTTGGGAATGTTGAACTAGTTATGTTGTGTTTGATCACTTGTTCCATTCTAACTATAAGAAATATGTATTTTGAGACTTAAAGGCGCAATGGCTAATCAAATGATATAGCATCGTATGTATGACCTTCTTGTTGTATAGTTTATGAAATCATGTCTTTTCTTGATTATGGGTGAATTGGGGATAAAGAATCTAACATGCTTGCTCGATCGGGTTCACTCGGTTGAGCGCCGGTCGCGCTCCTAGGTTTTGGGGCATGACAAAGTTGGTATCATAGCCTAAGGTTTTAAAGTGTCCTAGGATGTCTCGGAGCCGTGTCTAGTAGAGTCCTTATTATCGGTGTGTTGTCGGCCACATCTATAATTAGGATGCTACATGGGCATTTAGGAATAATACTCTTCTTTCATGTTCTTGATCGTGCGATAAAGCTGGTTGTAAGATTATTCCTCCTTTAACTCCTACGATGCTCTAATATTCAGTACATGGCACCTAAGAAGAAGGCAAGAACTGGCCAAACAGCCAATGTCACCCTAGGAGTGATAGTTGATCCTATAATTGATTATGCGGGTGAGCACCCGAGGAGTGAGAACATTTCTCCAGTTAATACGCTGCCTGACTCTACTACAACTGAGCAGACTGTACCTGTCCCTACACCATTGAGGATGCAATGGCCCCTCCAATTGATATACCAGTTCCACCTCCAATCCCAGCTTCTAATTCTGGTGTTTATGATGTTGATCTTAGGGGAGCTATCCACATGCTGACACAGATAGTGGCTTCTCAAGCCTAGAGATCAAATATTGCACCCACTTCTTCTAGCCAACAAGGAGATTCTAGTGGTTCCAGGGTGAACATGTTTCTTCAGTTGGATCCTCCGGTGTTCATGGGTGCTAATCCCGAGGAATACCCACAGGACTTCATTGATGAGATGTATAAGACTCTCTGGGTTATGCCCGCTACTGAGACGGAGGGAATGGAGTTGGCCGCCTACTGCCTGAAAGGGGTGGCCTATTCTTGGTTTGAGCTGTGGGAGGACTCTTGGGAGGAGGGGAGCCCTCCAGCAAGGTGGAGCGAGTTTACTAATGCTTTCATGGACCATTTCTTGCTGGCCGAGACTAAGGTAGCTCATGCCGCAGAGTTTGAGAATCTTAAGCAAGGGAGTAGGAGTGTGTGGGAGTATCACATGAAGTTCGCGCGCCTGTCAAAATATTCCATTCTAATGTTGCCTACTATGGAGTCTAGAGTGCGCCAGTTTGTTTAGGGCCTTAGTCCCTTGGTTATCATTGAGGCCACTACAGCTTCCTCGAATTCAGATATGAACTATGGGAAAATGGTAGCATTTTCTCAAGATACAGAAGACCGTAAGTTAAAGATAGAAGGGAGCGAGAGGGTACTAGCAAGGCCAGGTCCGTAGGCAACTTTGGGGAGTCATTTAGTGGGGGAAGATCAACTTTCAGGGGAGGGTCAATAGGGCCATCCCAGTCTTTTGGTCAGTCTTTAGCGAGTGCACCGGCAGCAGGGGCTAGTCAGCAGTAGGCGAGTCATTTCAGGCACAATCAGGGCAGCAGGGGACCCGACCAGCAGGGTCAATTAGGAGGGAGATTCCAGCAGCAGCGGAGGGCCTCATGCCCCAAGTGTGGGAGGATGCATTTGGGAATCTGCTACACGGACCTGCCAGTATGTTACGGGTGCGGATTGAGGGGTCATATTCAGAGGGAATGTCGACCAGGGTGCGGGCAGGGGCACAGCACAACCATCCAGTTCTGTAGCTGCTACATCTTCAGCACCCCCTCCAGCTCGAGGCACCCCAGCACCAGCTATGAGAGGTCGCCAGAATTTAGAGGCTTCTCCAAATGTTGTCACAAGTATATTAATTATCCAATCTCATGATGTATATGCTCTTATTGATCCCGGTTCCACTTTGTCATATGTCATAACTTATGTTGCTATGGAATTTGGGATACAACCAGAATAGCTTCATGAGTCATTCTCTGTATCCAATCCGGTTGGTGACTCTATTTTGGCCACACTAGTTTATAGGGATTATGTTGTCACGTTGCGTGGTCGGGAAACCGTGGCCGATCTTATTGATTGATAATGGTCGATTTTGATGTGATAATGGGGATGGATTGGCTTTATTCAAATTTTGCCAGGCTTTATTTTTCGAACTAGAACTGTTAGGTTCGAATTTCCAAATGAGCCAATTATAGAGTAGAAGGGTGATGATGTAGTGCCTAAGGGTAGGTTTATTTCTTACCTTAAGGCCACAAAAATGATCAACAAGGGGTGTATGTACCATTTGGTCCGGGTTACAGACATCGACGCTGAGGCACCTACACTTGAGTCTGTGCCTGTTGTGAATGAATTCCCTGGGATCCCACAAGAGAGGGAGATTGATTTTGGTATTGCTGTGATGCCAGACACACATCATATATCTATTCCACCCAACAGAATGGCACCAGCTGAGTTGAAGGAGCTAAAAGAACAATTGAGAGATTTGTTAGAAAAAGATTTTATCCGGCCAAGTGTGTCGCCTTGGGGCGCACCGGTTCTTTTTGTGAAGAAGAAAGATGGGTCACTGAGAATGTATATTGACTATCGACAACTCAACAAGGTCACAATCAAAAATAAATACCTACTACCAAGGACAAATGACTTGTTTGATCAATTGCAAGGTGCCATGTACTTCTCCAAAATTGATTTAAGATCCAGGTATCATCAATTGAAGATCAGGGAGCAGGATATTCCGAAAACAACGTTTAGGACCCGGTATGGGCATTTTGAGTTTCTAGTGATGTCTTCTGGGCTAAAAAATGCACCGGCAGCGTTCATGGATGTTATGAACCGAGTTTTCAAGTCATTCCTCAATTCCTTTGTGATAGTGTTCATTGACGATATTCTTATATACTCACGAAGTCGAGAGGATCATGTTGATCATCTTAGGGTAGTTCTGCAAATCCTACATCAACACCAGTTATATGCAAAGTTTTCAAAGTGTGAATTTTGGCTTGAATCTGTCACATTTTTGGGTCATGTCGTCTCTAGTGAAGGAATTAAGGTTGACCCTCAGAAAATTATAGCTGTAAAGAACTGGCCGATGCTTACAACTCCAACAGAGATTCACAGTTTCTTAGGCTTAGCTGGATATTATAGAAAGTTTGTGGAGGGGTTTTTTACCCTTGCCTCTCTGTTGACTAAATTGACGCAAAAGGCAATTAAGTTCCAGTGGTCAGATGCATGTGAAAGGAGTTTCCAGGAATTGAAAGCAAAATTGACTACGGCAACTGTGTTGACCTTGCCAGAGGGTGCAGATGGATTTGTGGTATATTGTGATGCTTCAAGAATTGGGGTTGGATATGTATTAATGCAACAGGGAAATTTGATAGCTTATGCTTCTAGGCAACTAAAGAATCATGAAAAGAACTATCCAACACATGACTTAGAACTTGCGGCGGCGATATTTGCATTGAAAATTTGGCATCATTATTTATATGGGGTCCATGTAGATATATTCACTGACCATAGGAGCCTTCAATATATTTTCAAGCAGAAGGAATTGAATCTGTGGCCGAAAAGATGGCTTGAGTTACTCAAGGACTACGACATCGATATTCTGTATCACCCGGGAAAGTCCAATGTTATGGCGGATGCTCTTAGCCAAAAATCTATAAGTAGTTTGGCTCACTTGGAGGCATATCAAAGGCCATTGGCCAAGGAAGTTCACCGATTGGCTAGTTTAGGAGTTCGTCTTGCAGACTCTAGTGAAGGTGGGGTGATTGTACAAAATAGAACTGAATCATCACTTGTGGTGGAAGTTAAGGAGAAGCAATACAACGATCCATTGTTGGCGCAATTGAAAGAGGGAATTCATAAACGTAAGACCATGGCCTTTTCTCTTGACACTTGTGATGGTACACTAAGGTACCAAGGGCGTCTATGTGTTCCAAATGTAGATAGTCTCCGGGAAAGAATCATGACAGAGGTTCACACCTCTAGGTATTCCATGCACCCGGGTTCTACGAAAATGTAACATGATCTTAAGGAAGTCTACTGGTGGAATGATATTAAGAGGAATGTAGCGGACTTTGTGGCAAGATGTCCGAATTGTCAGAAAGTGAAGGCCGAACACCAAAGGCCTGGTGGGTTGGCACAAAACATAAAAATTCCAATGTGGAAGTGGGAAATGATTACAATGGACTTCGTGATAGGATTACCTCGTACTCCTCATAAGTTTAACTCAATTTGGGTGATTGTGGATCGACACATGAAATCAGCACACTTCTTTTCGGTTAAGGCCACCGATACAGCGGAACAATATGCTCAGTTGTATATCAAAGAAATAGTCAGGTTGCATGGTACTCCGGTTTCCATAATTTTTGATCGTGGAGCACAATTCAATGCTAATTTTTTGAAGAAATTTCAGCAAGGTTTGGGTACTCAGGTGAATCTTTTACAGCCTTTCACCTGCAGACTGACGGGCAGGCAGAGCAAACTATTCAGACGCTTGAGGATATGTTGCATTCTTGAATTCTAGACTTCAAAGGTAGTTGGGATGATCATTTACCACTCATAGAATTTGACTACAACAATAATTATCATGCTAGTGTTCAAATGGCACCGTTCGAGCCTTTATATGGAAGGAGATATAGATCTCCCATTGGGTTGTTCGAAATTGGGGAAGCAGAGTTGATAGGGCCAGACCTCGTGCGTCATACTCTGGAAAAAGTTAAAATCATTAGGGAGCAGTTAAAGACTGCTCAGAGTCATCAGAAGACCTATTCAGATGTTCGTCGTAAGGATTTAGAGTTCAAAGAAGTTGATTGGGTATTCTTGAAGGTTTCCCCCATGAAAGGTGTAATGCGATTTGGTAAGAAAGGAGAGTCCGAGGTATGTCAGACCGTTCAAAATCATTCAGAGCATTGTTGAGGTGGCATACCTGCTTGAGCTACCACTTGAGATGTCGTTAGTGCACCCGGTATTTCATGTGTCTATGTTAAAGGAAGTTGTTAGAGACCCGACACTCATTGTTCCAATAGAGACTATTGAGGTTAATGAGGAATTGACTTATGAAGAGATTCCAGTTTCTATTATTGATCGGCAAGTCCGAAAGTTGAGAAATAAAGAAATTGCCTCCGTGAAAGTGTTATGGCGAATCCAGCAGCTTGAAGAAGCCACTTGGGAGGCCGAGAAATTGTCCATGTTTGAATAGCTATGTAATCGTTCTCTAAAATTGTTCCCTGTGAATTACATATCATTTGTACAACTTATGCTAAGGGTGTTCCTTTTCTGGTAATATATTTTGCACATGAAGCCACGGTTGGTGTTGTTTTCATGTTATATTGCATCATCGGATTAGGTATATGTTGTAGGATTGGTTTATGAGATTCTATGACAGGTGGAAAGGCTTAGTCACAGGGGAGACTCTGGCGAAATGTTTGGAGTTAGTAAAAATAGGGAACTAGTGGAGCGTGGATGAGGATTTAAGTCACATTGGGTGTGTATGGCAAATTTTAACCCTCATTCGAGGACGAATGATCTTAAGCGGGGGAGATTGTAAGGCCCCATTAAAATTTTCTAATGATTTAATATTTTAAAGTATGACAACGGTATTCGGGAATAACGTATTTGAGTATCAAAGGAGACCTATAGGGTGGAACCACATTATTTTGACATCAAAAGTGTTTCAACGACGTCATTTTTATGCATATATGTGGTATCACATTTAGCAAACGAGCTCTAAATTCCGTTTTGATTGAGGTATTAGATCCGTATTGAAATTACGGAGCCACAACAAGAAGAATCGTCGAATTCGGACATCGTATGAGAGAGTTATGCCCATTTCCAGGTGTAATAGAAAAGATTTCCCTTCGCCAACGCCCAGGGTAGTGTGGGGAGCTAGCCCTGGCACTGGGATTTTTCAGGTTCACGAAATTGGGCCATAGGAAGCGCCCCAAACTGCCCGTTACTCCCGAAATGCTATATACTCATTTGGGGTTCATTTTACCCTATTTTTCTTGATCGAACTTTGGGGTTTTCCTCCTCTCTCAAGACCTCCAACTCCCCCCATTTTCAAGGTGAGTAATCCCTACTAATTTGGTGTTTCATTCCATCAATTCCACCCTAAAACTAACTCAATCCTCCATAAAATACATAGATCTTCAAGAAAATTTCTCAAGAACTCAAAGGAGGGTTTTGCAAGATTTCGTCCAAAAGGTAATCCTACACCCTTAGACTTACATGTATGGATTTATTATGAGAATATGAGTATTAATTAAGTATTGGATCTTATGGTATGGTGATTGAAAGCCATAAGTTCCCAATTTAAATACATAACCATTGTAGAGATTGAAAGGTGATTACTTGATGGAATTTTGTTAGTTGAGGGTGGATGGATGGTCGTGTATGTGATGATTGGAGTTATGGATTGTTCAAGAAGAATGGTGGGATAAATTATTTGTAAATGGTAGTAATTGGATGAACTAATTTTATGGGTAAGAGATATAGAGATTCATGCCTACTAGGTGTTTGATAAAATGCATAAATGGCCTAAACTATGGAATTTGTTACTAATATTAGTTCCATTGGATGTTGTCATTGTAGATTGAAGTTGCTTAGTATAGTAGATCATTGTAGTTTCATTAAGAGAAGGATTGAGGGATGTATGGCTAAACCCCCTTCTTCTTAGAATCGAATTCCACGGTGTTCATGTAATTGAAGTAAGACCTTGATTATTATTGAATTGGCTATTCCTAATGTGGTTGTGTCCAAGGATATATGTTCAATATTTATTCTAAATGTTCTTATCATGTCATCTTGCCATTTGAGGATATGTTCAAAATGTGGAATATGTGTTAGAAATGTTATGACTTCATGTCAAGATCGAAATAAGGGTTGTTATGCCAAATTGTATGAAAAGCCTATATGTGCCTAAGATTCCAAAATTGTTGTGTTATGTGAACTTACTGTATTGAATGGGAAGCCTTATTATTATTGATAATGATTATGATAATGATATTTGAATCTGCAAAAGGGGACTGAAATTATGAAATACGGCCAAGTGCCAAGAATGATTTGTAATCGTGATTACTAGTGCCAATGAATCGAAAGAATATGAAAGAACTACGATGTGAGATAATTTAAATTGTGGTTATGGTTGATGTCTCAAGTGAGATGGCCTAGCCGGTTAGGCCGTGATCGGACACCATGCCGCACATGTTACAACCCAAATTCGCGTACCTTAGATCACGCCGTAAGTTAGTCAACATAAATCCAAGAAGAGATTATCTTTGAGATGATAAGATGGTAATCCTATTGGTCTTAAACGATACAAGGGTGTATAAGAGTGGTTAACAAGTATTAGAAGTTAAACGAATCAAGGATGTTGTAACTCGTATTTTCGGGTAACACTGGAGGTTATTAATTGTCCCAATAGGTCATGTTTTAATGTATTTGAATCATATAATATCCGTATCATAAGTCTTGAAGTCAAGCGAGTTATGAAACAAAGTCGATAAAAATTGTCGCAACTTACGTTTATAATTTTACTTAAACTTTAGGTCAAATGTTACTACATTTTTCTCCCAATATACTTGGAATTATGGTGTGATATACCTATAAAATTAAATATCTATGAGTCTAGGTTCCAACTCATTAAACCGTTCATCGATACGATCAAGGAATAGAGAGATATTCGCGTTTTCGTGACAGTGCGCCAAGCAGCTCTCTATGGGGCCCACATAGGCGGTTTAAGACATATGGATATATATAAGATACCTCAACCCCTTTTTAAGTCATTATTTTTCAGTATATTCATACCTTAGAACCCTAAAAATACTCTCTCAAGGTTTGCTCATGATCCAAGTCCCAAACAAAGGGCAAACAACACAAATCAAGTGTCTGGAATCCCGTGGCACTAGTAAGTTTCTTGTTCTTCTTGTTGTTGCTGATTTTTGTGTTATTACAGCTCGTGTGGGAGGTTGTTTTAAGTGTTTTATGTTCTGTAAATACTCCTTCAAGTTTTTAATATCAACCCTAGGTGATTTCAAGTCTTCTAATGTAATTCTAGTGCCGAAAAACCCGAATTGATTGCTAGTTTCGCTTCCTTGTTCTTGTGGCAGAATTAGAGAGATATTTCGCGGAAAATTAAGGTCAAATTGGAGTTGTTATTTCTGTTTAAAGCTAATGAACCTCTTACTCTATATATATATTTAAGATTATCCAAGTTGCGGCTAAGTCGTTGAAGCTAAAACTTGTGAAATATATATCGAAAGGCTTGGTAGTAATGTTGTTGGTTGGTGGACTGTTTTGTGAGGCTCAATATGATTATTAATGATGTTGTTTGGGCTGTTTTGTGATTGTATTGACTTGTGTGAAGTCATATAAATGGGGAGGTGTTGTCCGTTTCATCGTAAAATAGGTTGTGGTCGATACATAATAGTTACGACGCTTACACTATAATGATAGTGTCATTTCTCTTATTGTAGACTAAGGAGTCGTGACATTTGCATAGATTGAGGTTGGGAAGTATATACAAGGTATGTGAGGATATCCCCTTCATTCTTTTGCACGACTCCGATTTTACATAATGTAATGAACGAGCTCCCAAAGATACTCTACTCTTAGAAGCTAGCAGTACTTACATTGCTGCCCTTCTTATGAAATGATTGATATTGATGTTACTTCTCTTATTCTTATATTATCAATGTTTTTGGTAGTTCCTGATTCTTATAAGATTCTTGATGAATATTTAATCCTAATAACGTGTACGAAGGATACCGACCTTACGTCACTCCGAAAGGTTCAAAATGTGATTCCAATGAGTCCAGCATGCATCATATATATGTATCTATTTTACTCTACCGAGCCGCGCTATAGTCGGCCGGGTATGGCACCTATTGTGCAACCACTGATCAGTTGGGTTTTACCGAGCTCCACGTGGCCGGGTACGATTCTACCGAGCCCTATGATGGCCGGGTACGTTTTACCGAGCCTATTACGGCCGGGTACGATATGATGATGGTGATGCCCACAAAGGCATATGTTTTAAAAGTTTATGTATATATATGTATGTATCATGTGTTTCATGTCAGTAGCCCTCAGAGGTACCCAGATGTCACAGGTTGTATATTCCCTATCCCCGTTTACATTACTATTCTTACTTATGCTTTTCTGCCTTACATACTCAGTACTTTATTCGTACTGACGTCCCTTTTATTTGTGGATGCTGCATGTCGTGCTGCAGGTCCTGATAGATGGGTAGACGCAGCTCCCCCACCATAGTAGGCTATCCAGTTCAGCGGTTATTGGCGAGATCCCTTCTCCGGACTTGCCGTGGTCTTGGTATGCATTTTTGTTATAGACATTATGGGTATGTCGGGGCCCTGTTCCGGCAATGTTGTAGAACTTATGTTCCTTTAGAGGCTCATAGACAGGTGTCGACTCATGGTAGCTCGTACCTTATATATAGTTTCTTGACAGTCTTGTCGTCCCATGTTATGTATGTTCATGACATTATCTTTCATTGTTGGATATTCATGATCCATGTCTACCATTTATATTGATCTTGTCGGCCCTTAAAGATAATAAGGAAGGTTAGATAAAATGTACGTTGGTGCTCGGCAATTATGGCCCGGGTGCTAGTCATGACCCTCCAGTTAGGTCGTGACAAACTTGGTATCAGAGCAAGTCTATCCTAGGGGTTGTCTATGAGCCGTGTCTAGTAGAGTTTTGATTATGGATGTGTAGCGCGCCACATTTATAATCAGGAGGCTACGTGACATCTAGGGTTGTTACCTTCTTCCTGAATCTAGATCGTGCGTAGAGTTGAGTCATAAGTGTTCATATCTAATATTCACCTTGTTTTCTTTTAGCGATGCCTTCGACTAGGAAGCAAGCGATTAGTAAACGGCTTGATACAGCTGTAGGAGAGGGTAACATTCAGGTGCCTCCAGCCATAGCAGGCCAAAGTGAGCCTCAGAGTGAGATGCCGTCTCATACCTCTCTGTCTCCTCCAGAGGATATTAGGAGGCACCCAGTACATCCAGTTCCTCTGTCTGGCACTACAGACCACGATATGTGCAGTGCGGTGCAGTTGTTGACTAGCTTGGTAGCTGCTCAGGCTCAGAGGCAGAATACAGGTGCTGCTGATAAACCGGTTAGTGCGAGAGTTCGTGATTTTATTAATCTAGACCCTCCAGTGTTTACCGGATCAAACCCCTAGGAGGACCCGCAAACATTTATTGATCAGGTTCATTGTACATTGCGGGTTATGCATGCTAGTGATACGGAGGCAGTAGAGTTGGCTTCATATCGGTTACGGGATTTAGCAATTTTATGGTATGATAGTTGGGAGAGATCTAGGGGTCCGAACGCTCCTCCAGCCGTGTGGAAGGATTTTTCTGAGGCCTTTCTTCGTCACTACTTGCCAGCTGAGATACGACGAGCTAGAGCTGATAAGTTCTTCAACCTTCGAAAGGGTAATATGAGTGTACGAGAGTATAGTATACAATTTGATTCTTTAGCAAGGTATACTCCCCATATGGTGGCCGAGATGAGTGATAGGGTGCACCTGTTCGTGAACGGGTTGGGACCACTGAGTGCACAACAGCCTCCTTGGTAGAGGGCATGGATATTTCCCGTATTCAGGCTTATGTCCAGACCCTTCAGGATCATAAGTTATATGCTAAGCTCTCTAAATGTGAATTCTTGCTTAACTCAGTAGCATTCCTTGGCCATGTGATATCTGATGAGGGTATTAGTGTCGACACTTAGAAGATCGATGCACTGAAGAATTGGCCGAGACCTACAACACTGTAAGAAGTCCGCAGCTTCCTGGGGCTAGCAGGATATTATAGGCAGTTTGTAGAAGGGTTTTCCTCTATATCAGCACCATTGACTAAGTTAACACAGAAAACTACCAAGTTCCAGTGGTTTGATGCTTGTGAACATAGTTTTCAGGAGATAAAGAATCGATTGACATCCGCGCCAGTGCTCGCTCTCCCAGAAGGCACATAAGGTTATGTGGTATATTGTGCTACCTCAGGTATAGGTTTGGGGTGCGTATTGATGCAACGTGGGAAGATGATTGCTTATGCATCAAGACAATTAAAGAAGCATGAAAAGAATTACCCGACTCATGATTTGGAATTGGGTACAGTAATATATGCTTCGAAGATATGGAGACACTACTTATACGGCGTCCATGTTGACATCTACACAGATCACAAGAGTTTACAATACATCTTCAAGTAGAAGGAGTTGAATTTGAGGTAGCGTAGGTGGCTTGAATTACTGAAAAACAACGACGTCGAGATATTGTACCATCCCGGTAAAGCCAATGTTGTGGCAGACGCTCTCAACCGTAAGTCAATGGGAAGCTTAATACATATTGAGGCAGGTAGACAAGGGTTGACCAAAGAGCTTCACCAGCTGGACAATATGAGAATCAGATTGTTGGACTCTGATGACAGAAAGTGTTACTGTACAGAATATAGCAGAATCATCTTTGGTAGCCGAGGTAAAAGCACGGCAATATGAAGATCCTACCTTAGTAAGATTGAGAGAGGGAATTCAGCAGTGTAAGATTACAGCTTTCAAGATCAGAGGAGATGGGACACTGAGATACCAGGGCCGATTATGTGTGCCTAGTATGGCAGGGTTGTGAGAGAAGATTATGATTGAGATTCATCAGTTCCGATATTCTATCCATCCCGGCTCAACAAAGATGTATCATGACGTTAAGGAGCAGTATTTGTGGGATAACATGAAGGAGTCTATTGCACAATTTGTAGCTCAGTGTCCTAATTGTCAACAAGTAAAGATCGAGCATCAGAAACCCAGTGGATTGATTCAGAATATAGAGATTCCGACCTGGAAATGGGAGGTGATTAATATGGACTTCATTATTGGATTACCTCGATCTTATCATAAGTTTGACTCCATATGGGTGATAGTTCATCGACTTACAAAATCTGCCCATTTTCTGCCAGTTAATACAACTTACACGGCTGAAGATTATGCAAAGTTGTATATCAAGGAGATTGTTAGGCTTCATGGTGTGCCGGTATCTATTATATCAGACCGATGAGCTCAATTTACGACTAACTTTTGGAGGTCTTTTCAGAAAGGTTTAGGCACACAAGTAAATCTCAGCACTACATTCCATCCGCAGACTGACGGACAGGCTGAACGTACCATTCAGACGCTTGAAGATATGCTACGAGCATATGTTCTAGATTTCAAGGGGGATTGGGATGACCATCTGGCACTTATAGAATTCGCCTACAATAATAGCTACCATTCCAGTATTAAAATGGCCCCGTATGAGGCACTGTACATGAGGAGATGTAGATCACCAGTTGGATGGCTCGAAGTCGGTGAGACAAAATTATATGGGCAAGATTTGATTCACCAAGCCATTGAGAAGGTGAAAGTGATACAAGAGTGACTGAGGACGGCACAAAGCAGGCAAAAGTCTTATTCCGATGTCCGACGTCGTGATCTGGAATTTGAGGTTGGTGATTGGGTTTTCCTGAAGATCTCACCGATGAAGGGTGTTATGCGATTTGGGAATAAGGGTAAGTTGAGTCCGCAGTATATTGGGCCATACAAAATTCTTCGACGAATTGGACAGGTTGCTTATGAGTTAGAATTGCCATCCGAATTGGAATTTGTACACCTGGTATTCCATGTATCTATGTTGAGGAAATGTATTGGAGACCCTTCTCGGGTCGTCCCTATCAAAGATGTACAAGTTACAGAGGATCTATCATATGATGAAGTGCCAGTGGCTATATTAGATCGACAAGTCCGCTGAGAATAAAGGATGTAGCTTCCGTCAAAGTATTATGGAGGAACAAGAATATAGAAGAAATGACATGGGAAGCAGAAGAGGAGATGAAGTCTAAATACCCTTACCTATTCCAGAGTGAAGATAACGAGGATGCCGGGGGAAATAAGGATGCATTATAAGGTGGAACGGCTCTATGAGGTAAGCAATAGCTTGTGAATACTTTTTTTTTAATACAAAATGGTGATATGCAGATAATGTACATATCCATAATACTTTGTATAGTCTTGTAAGGCCATAGGTTGGGTTTAACTGCTTGCAAGTTTGGCTAGTGTCCATTTTATAGGGGAAGCTCAGCCGAAAATTTCCGTCGGAATCCACGATGAGTTAGACACCCCATAAACTCTTACATTCGAGGACGAATGTTCCTAAGGGGGAGAGGGTGTTACAACCCAAATTCGCGTACCTTAGATCACGCCGTAAGTTAGTCAACGTAAATCCAAGAAGAGATTATCTTTGAGATGATAAGAAGTTAATCCTATTGGTCTTAAACGATACAAGGGAGTATAAGAGTGGTTAACAAGTATTAGAAGTTAAACGAATCAAGGATGTTGTAAACCGTATTTTCGGTTAACACTGGAGGTGATTAATTGTCCCAAGAGGTCATGTTTTAATGTATTTGAATCATATAATATCTGTATCATAAGTCTTGAAGTCAAGCGAGTTATGAAACAAAGTCGATAAAAGTTGTCGCAACTTACGTTTATAATTTTACTTAGACTTTAGGTCAAATGTTACTACATTTTTCTCCCAATATACTTGGAATTATGGGGTGATCTACCTATCAAAGTGAATATCTATGAGTGTAGTTTCCAACTCATTAAACCGTTCATCGATATGATCTCGGAATAGAGAGATATTCGCATTTTCGTGACAGTACGCCAAGCAGCTCTCTATGGGGCCCACATAGGCGGTTTAAGACATATGGATATATATAAGATACCTCAACCCCGTTTTAAGTCATTATGTTTCAGTATATTCAGACCTTAGAACCCTAAAAACACTCTCTCAAGGTTCTCTCATGATCCAAGACCCAAACAAAGGGCAAACAACACAAATCAAGTGTCGGGAATCCCGTGGTGCTAGCAAGTTTCTTGTTCTTCTTGTTGTTGCTTATTTTTGTGTTGTTCCAGCTCGTGTAGGAGGTTGTTTTAAGTGTTTTATGTTCTGTAAATACTCCTTCAAGTTTTTAATATCAACCCTAGGTGATTTCAAATCTTCTAAAGTAATTCTAGTGCCGAAAAACCCGAATTGATTGCTAGTTTCGCTTCCTTGTTCTTGTGGCAGAATTGGAGAGATATTTCGTGGAAAATTAAGGTCAAATTGGAGTTGTTATTTCTGTTTAAAGGTAAGGAACCTCTTACTCTATATATATATTTAAGATTATCCAAGTTGCGGCTAAGTCGTTGAAGCTAGAACTTGTGAAATACATATCGAAAGGCTTGGTAGTAATGTTGTTGGTTGGTGGACTATTTTGTGAGGCTCAATATGATTATTAATGATGTTGTTTGGGCTGTTTGGTGATTCTATTGACTTGTGTGAAGTCATATAAATAGGGGAGGTGTTGTTCGTTTCATCGTAAAATAGGTTGTGGTCGATACATAATAGTTACGACGCTTAAACGATAATGATAGTGTCATTTCTCTTATTGTAGACTAAGGAGTCGTGACATTTGCATAGCTTGAGGTTGGGAAGTATATACAAGGTATGTGAGGATATCCCCTTCATTCTTTTGCACGACTCCGATTGTACATAATGTAATGAACGAGCTCCCAAAGATACTCTACTCTTAGAAGCTAGCAGTACTTACATTGCTGCCCTTCTTATGAAACGATTGATATTGATGTTACTTTTCTTATTCTTATATTATCAATGTTGTTGGTAGTTCCTGATTCTTATAAGATTCTTGATGAAGATTTAATCCTAATAACGTGTACGAGGGATACCGACCTTATGTCATTCTGAAAGGTTCAAAATGTGATTCCAATGAGTCCAGCATGCATCATATATATGTATCTATTTTACTCTACCGAGCCTCACTATAGTCGGCCGGGTATGGCACCTATTGTGCAACCATTGATAAGTTGGGTTTTACCGAGATCCACGTGGCATGGTACGATTCTACCGAGCCCTATGATGGCCGGGTACGTTTTACCGAGCCTATTACGGCCGGGTACGATATGATGATGGTGATGCCCACAAAGGCATTTGTTTTAAAATTTTATGTATATATATGTATGTATCATGTGTTTCATGTCAGTAGCCCTCAGAGGTACCCAGATGTCACAGGTTGTATATTCCCTATCCCTGTTTATATTACTGTTCTTACTTATGCTTTCCTGCCTTACATACTCAGTACTTTATTCGTACTGACGTCCATTTTATTTGTGGATGCTGCATGTCGTGCTGCAGGTCCTGATAGATGGGTAGACGCAGCTCCCCCACTACAGTAGGCTGTCCAGTTCATCGGTTATTGGCGAGATCCCTTCTCCGGACTTGCCGTGGTCTTGGTATGCATTTTTGTTATAGACATTATGGGTATGTCGGGGTCCTGTTCCTGCAATGTTGTAGAACTTATGTTCCTTTAGAGGCTCATAGATAGGTGTCGACTCATGGTAGCTCGTACCTTATATATAGTTTCTTGACAGTCTTGTCGTCCCATGTTATGTATGTTCATGACATTATCTTTCATTGTTGGATATTCATGATCCATGTCTACCATTTATATTGATCTTGTCGGCCCTTAAAGATAATAAGGAAGGTTAGATAAAATATACGTTGGTGCTCGGCAAGTACGGCCCGGGTGCTAGTCATGACCCTCCAGTTGGGTCGTGACAAACTTGGTATCAGAGAAAGTCTGTCCTAGGGGTTGTCTATGAGCCGTGTCTAGTAGAGTTTTGATTATGGATGTGTAGCGTGCCACATTTATAATCAGGAGGCTACGTGACATCTAGGGTTGTTACCTTCTTCCTGAATCTAGATCGTGCGTAGAGTTGAGTCGTAAGTGTTCATATCTAATATTCACCTTGTTTTCTTTTAGCGATGCCTTCGACTAGGAAGCAAGTGATTAGTAAACGGCTTGATACAGCTGTGGGAGAGGGTAACATTCAGGTGCCTCCAGCCATAGCAGGCCAAAGTGAGCCTCAGAGTGAGATGTCGTCTCATACCTCTCTGTCTCCTCCAGAGGATATTAGGAGGCACCCAGTACATCCAGTTCCTCCGTCTGGCACTACAGACCACGATATGCGCAGTGCGGTGCAGTTGTTGACTAGCTTGGTAGCTGCTCAGGCTCAGAGGCAGAATACTGGTGCTGCTGATAAACCGGTTAGTGCGAGAGTTCGTGATTTTATTAATCTAGACCCTCCAGTGTTTACCGGATCAAACCCCAAAGAGGACCCGCAAACATTTATTGATTAGGTTCATTGTACATTGCGGGTTATGCATGCTAGTGATACGGAGGCAGTAGAGTTGACTTCATATCGGTTACGGGGTCTAGCGATTTTATGGTATGATAGTTGGGAGAGATCTAGGGGTCCGAACGCTCCTCCAGCCATGTGGAAGGAATTTTCTGAGGCCTTTCTTCGTCACTACTTGCCAGCTGAGATATGACGAGCTAGAGCTGATAAGTTCTTGAACCTTCGACAGGGTAATATGAGTGTACGAGAGTATAGTATACAATTTGATTCTTTAGCAAGGTATACTCCCCATATGGTGGCCGAGATGAGTGATAGGGTGCACCTGTTCGTGAACAGGTTGGGACCACATCTGATAAATGAGTGCACAACAGCCTCCTTGGTAGAGGGCATGGATATTTCCCGTATTTAGGCTTATGCCCAGACCCTTCAGGATCATAAGTTATATGCGAAGCTCTCTAAATGTGAATTCTTGCTGAACTCAGTAGCATTCCTTGGCCATGTGATATCTTATGAGGGTATTAGTGTTGACACTTAGAAGATCGATGCACTGAAGAATTGGCCGAGACCTACAACACCGTCAGAAGTCCGCAACTTCCTGGGGCTAGCAGGATATTATAGGCAGTTTGTAGAAGGGTTTTCCTCTATATCAGCACCATTGACTAAGTTAACACAGAAAACTACCAAGTTCCAGTGGTTTGATGCTTGTGAACATAGTTTTTAGGAGATAAAGAATCGATTGACATCCGCGCCAGTGCTCGCTCTTCCAGAAGGCACATAAGGTTATGTGGTATATTGTGCTACCTCAGGTATAGGTTTGGGGTGCGTATTTATGCAACATGGGAAGGTGATTGCTTATGCATCAAGACAATTAAAGAAGCATGAAAAGAATTACCCGACTAATGATTTGGAATTGGGTACAGTAATATATGCTTTGAAGATATGGCGACACTACTTATACGGCGTCCATGTTGACATCTACACAGAGCACAAGAGTTTACAATACATCTTCAAGCAGAAAGAGTTGAATTTGAGGTAGCGTAGGTGGCTTGAATTACTGAAAAAGAACGACGTCGAGATATTGTACCATCCCGGTAAAGCCAATGTTGTGGCAGACGCTCTCAGTCGTAAGTCAATGGGAAGCTTAATACATATTGAGGCAGGTAGACAAGGGTTGACCAAAGAGCTTCACCAGCTGGCCAATGTGAGAATCAGATTGTTTCACTCTGATGACGGAAAGTGTTACTGTACAGAATACAGCAGAATCATCTTTGGTAGCCGAGGTAAAAGCACGGCAATATGAAGATCCTACCTTAGTAAGATTGAGAGAGGGAATTCAGCAGTGTAAGATTACAGCTTTCAAGATCAGAGGAGATGGGACACTGAGATACCAGGGCCGATTATGTGTGCCTAGTGTGGTAGGGTTGCGAGAGAAGATTATGATTGAGATTCATCCGTCCCGATATTCTATCCATCCCGGCTCGACAAAGATGTATCATGACGTTAAGGATCAGCATTTGTGGGATAACATGAAGGAGTCTATTGCAGAATTTGTAGCTCAGTGTCCTAATTGTCAACAAGTAATGATCGAGCATTAGAAACCCAGTGGATTGATTCAGAATATAGAGATTCCGACTTGGAAATGGGAGGTGATTAATATGGACATCATTATTTGATTACCTTGCTCTTATCATAAGTTTGACTCCATCTGGGTGATAGTTCATCGACTTACAAAATCTGCCCATTTTCTGCCAGTTAAGACAACTTACACGGCTGAAGATTATGCGAAGTTGTATATCAAGGAGATTGTTAGGCTTCATGGTGTGCCGGTATCTATTATATCAGACTGAGGAGCTCAATTTACGGCTAACTTTTGGAGGTCTTTCCAAAAGGGTTTAGGCACACAAGTAAATCTCAGCACTACATTCCATCCGCAGACTGACGGACAGGCAGAACGTACCATTCAGACGCTTGAAGATATGCTACGAGCATATGTTCTAGATTTCAAGGGGAATTGGGATGACCATCTGGCACTTATAGAATTCGCCTACAATAATAGCTACCATTCCAGTATTAAAATGGCCCCGTATGAGGCACTGTATGTGAGGAGATGTAGATCACCAATTGGATGGTTCGAAGTCGGTGAGACGGAATTATATGGGCAAGATTTTAGCCATTGAGAAGGTGAAAGTGATACAAGAGCGACTGAGGACGGCACAAAGCAGGCAAAAGTCTTATTCCGATGTCCGACGTCGTGATCTGGAATTTGAGGTTGGTGATTGGGTTTTCCTGAAGATCTCACCAATAAAGGGTGTTATGCGATTTGGGAAGAAGGGTAAGTTGAGTCCGCGGTATATTGGGCCATACAAAATTCTTTGACGAATTGGACAGGTTGCTTATGAGTTAGAATTGCCATCCGAATTTGAATTTGTACACCCGGTATTCCATGTATCTATGTTGAGGAAATGTATTGGAGACCCTTCTCGGGTCGTCCCTATCAAAGATGTACAAGTTACAGAGGATCTATCATATGATAAAGTGCCAGTGGCTATATTAGATCGACATGTCCGCTGAAATAAAGGATGTAGCTTCCGTCAAAGTATTATGGATGAACAAGAATATAGAAGAAATGACATGGGAAGCAGAAGAGAAGATGAAGTCTAAATACCCTTACCTATTCCAGAGTAAAGATAACGAGGATGCCGGGGGAAATAAGGACGCATTATAAGGTGGAACGGCTCTATGAGGTAAGCAATAGCTTGTGAATACTTTTTTTTAATACAAAATGGTGATATGCAGATAATGTACATATCCATAATGCTTTGTATAGTTTTGTAAGGCCATAGCTTGGGTTTAACTGCTTGCAAGTTTGGCTAGTGTCCATTTTATAGGGGAAGCTCAGCCGGAAATTTCCGTCGGAATCCACGATGAGTTAGACACCCCATAAACCCTTACATTCGAGGACGAATGTTCCTAAGGAGAGAGGGTGTTACAACTCAAATTCGCGTACCTTAGATCACGCCGTAAGTTAGTCAATGTAAATCCAAGAAGAGATTATCTTTGAGATGATAAGAAGTTAATCCTATTGGTCTTAAACGATACAAGGGTGTATAAGAGTGGTTAACAAGTATTAGAAGTTAAACGAATCAAGGATGTTGTAACCCGTATTTTTGGGTAACACTGGAGGTGATTAATTTTCCCAAGAGGTCATGTTTTAATGTATTTGAATCATATAATATCCGTATCATAAGTCTTGAAGTCAAGCGAGTTATGAAACAAAGTCGATAAAAGTTGTCGCAACTTACGTTTATAATTTTACTTAAACTTTAGGTCAAATGTTACTACATTTTTCTCCCAATATACTTGGAATTATGGGGTGATCTACCTATAAAATTGAATATATATGAGTCTAGTTTCCAACTCATTAAACCGTTCATCGATACGATCTCGGAATAGAGAGATATTTGCGTTTTCGTGACAGTGCACCAAGCAGCTCTCTATGGGGCCCACATAGGCGGTTTAAGACATATGGATATATATAAGATACCTCAACCCCGTTTTAAGTCTTTATGTTTCAGTATATTCAGACCTTAGAACCCTAAAAACACTCTCTCAAGGTTCTCTCATGATCCAAGACCCAAACAAAGGGCAAACAACACAAATCAAGTGTCGGGAATCCCGTGGCGCTAGTAAGTTTCTTGTTCTTCTTGTTGTTGCTGATTTTTGTGTTGTTCTAGCTCGTGTGGGAGGTTGTTTTAAGTGTTTTATGTTCTGTAAATACTTCTTCAAGTTTTTAATATCAACCCTAGGTGATTTCAAGTCTTCTAAAGTAATTCTAGTGCCGAAAAACCCGAATTGATTGCTAGTTTCGCTTCCTTGTTCTTGTGGCAGAATTGGAGAGATATTTCGTGGAAAATTAAGGTCAAATTGGAGTTGTTATTTCTGTTTAAAGGTAAGGAACCTCTTACTCTATATATATTTAAGATTATCCAAGTTGCGGCTAAGTCGTTGAAGCTAGAACTTGTGAAATATATATCGAAAGGCTTGGTAGTAATGTTCTTGTTTGGTGGACTGTTTTGTGAGGCTCAATATGATTATTAATGATATTGTTTGGGCTGTTTGGTGATTCTATTGACTTGTGTGAAGTCATATAAATAGGGGAGGTGTTGTCCATTTCATCGTAAAATAGGTTGTGGTCGATACATAATAGTTACGACGCTTAAACGATAATGATAGTGTCATTTCTCTTATTGTAGACTAAGGAGTCGTGACATTTGCATAGCTTGAGGTTGGGAAGTATATACAAGGTATGTGAGGATATCCCCTTCATTCTTTTGCACGACTCCGATTGTACATAATGTAATGAACGAGCTCCCAAAGATACTCTACTCTTAGAAGCTAGTAGTACTTACATTGCTGCCCTTCTTATGAAACGATTGATATTGATGTTACTTATCTTATTCTTATATTATCAATGTTGTTAGTAGTTCTTGATTATTATAAGATTCTTGATGAATATTTAATCCTAATAACGTGTACGAAGGATACCTACCTTACGTCACTCCGAAAGGTTCAAAATGTGATTCCAATGAGTCCAGCATGCATCATATATATGTATCTATTTTACTCTACCGAGCCGCGCTATAGTCGGCCGGGTATGGCACCTATTGTGCAACCACTAATCAGTTGGGTTTTACCGAGCTCCACGTGGCCAGGTACGATTCTACCGAGCCCTATGATGGCCGGGGTCATGTATTATACCTTTTGTTTATATTGTGGTCACTTTTGAGGTATAACTGGGGCTTGTTGTCGGCACCATCTTTACTCTCTTTTGTATCTTTAGAGGCTCCGTACACACTATGTGGGTTGTATATGAGTGTTGGGAATGTTGAACTAGTTATGTTGTGTTTGATCTCTTGTTCCATTCGAACTATAAGAAATATGTATTTTGAGACTTAAAAGAGTAATCGCTAATCAAATGATTCAACATCGTATGTATGAACTTCTTGCTGTATAATTTATGAAATTATGCGTTTCTTGATTATTTGTGCATTGGGGATAAAGAATCTAATAGGCTGGGCCGGGTTTACTCGGCTGAGCGCTGGTTGCGCTCCTCAATTTTGGAGCGTGAAATATAGTAAGGAAGAAATGACGTGGGAAACGAAAGTACAATTGAAATCTACATACCCACAAATTTCCAAGATATGGGAGGAAACAATGAGGTAATCATGATGGGTTGTGATCCAACATTCGAGAACGACTATTCCAAAGGGGGAGATGATGTTACACCTCACACCTAAATAAATCTTGGTAAGTTTGGTCTCAAACATGGCCAGCCAGCCAGTGACATATGTGAAGGGAAGAGGTATTACACGATTCTGCAAGCTTGCGCCAGGTGTCCCACCTGGTGTCGTAACCAGCACGGGGTGGCCTATTTTTCATGAGGACCCGACGGAGATTTCTATGTTGTTATAAAAAGGCAGTAAGTCTCATTCCCTCTCATCTTCTAGAAGTATCACCAACACTTATTCTCCAAAAATACTATTAATTCCCCTTTCGAATTTCCAAACGAGTAAAGGAGAAGTCGAAGATGAGTTTGAATCTTGCAATATTTTGCGTGAAGGAGCCTGGAATAATCGTTATAATAGTTATTATCTAGTTGCATCAATTTTGGGGATTCATTGAAGGCAGGGTTGATCATCCTAGAAGCGCAGCCAGCGCTTCAACAACGTAAGTAGGGCGACTTTCTTTCTAAATAATTCGTGCACTGTAAGATTTGGTGGTTCTATGCCCCTCTAAATAATGTTGTTCCATCCTTGTATATTCTTGCCGGTAGAATTCCTATTAATGTTTAAATTGTTCTAAGTTGGTATCCTGTGATCGGGAAGCATGGTTCATTTTGAGGCTAAACTTAATATCTCTTGGAGTTGATTCTGCAAATCACCACATATGAACATGTATCTATTTTTAGCGAGTTGCACTATAGATAGTCGTGTATGACACCTATTGTGCAACCACTGATCAATTGGGTGCGATGTGAAATGCTAACGAGCCCTTACATGGTCTGGTATAATCGAGACCTTGTGTGACCGGGTACGACCGAGCTCTCTATGACATTACCGAGCCCTTGCATTGTCGGGTACGATCGATCCCTTATATGGCAGGGTACGACCGAGACCTTATGAGGTCGGGCATGATGTGATAAAGGAAATTAATCTTACCGAGTCTTTTGCGAGGCCAGGTACGATGTAAAGTAAGATGACCCAACACAGGGCTAAATATATCTATATTGTATTTAATGCAAAGATTCAGTAAGTGGCCTACTCCTTTGTATCATTGCATCTTTATATGTTATGGCTTCTATTGTTCATGCCCCCTGTGGTTATCCTCAGTACCCAAGTTGAAACCATGAGATCATGTTTCCTATACTATGACTCATATTTATATGCTTTCTTAGCTTTGCATACCCAGTACATTTTTCGTACTGACGCCCTTTTATTTTGGGCATTGTGTTCATGACCATAGGTGCAAACAGACCCGGTGGCGTCCCTCCCTAATAGGGTGTTGTTCCAGTTGGTAGGTTGTTGCTCTCCACTCTTTTGGAGTAGATGTTCAATAGTGAATAGGTATTGAAGCAGATGTCATGAACGTTTTGGGTATGGTGGAGCCATGTCCTGAGCAAGTGGTGTAATTGTTTTTTTTTGATACTCTTAGAGGCTTGCATGCTAGTGTTAGTATTTGATTGCATGTTATGGCTGGGTATTGCTGTGCTAGTGACAGTGATGATCATGTATTAGATACTAATTTTTTTTTTGCTAAATATTTATTCACATGTTAATTATAGTGCTAATATTTGGAGGCCTCAATGGCCAGATTTTATGGATAAAAAGAATGCAAGAACAGTCGTTGGTTCGCATGGGCCTTCGGTGCCAGTCATACCTCCCAAGGTGGCGGTGTTACAAGATTCTATTTTGAGAAATAGAATTTTCGGACTGCCAATTGATTGTTGCTTCAATGTCACTAGAAGGTGGCTTTTCTCCTGAGGGCAAAACAACATTCCTTTTGGGGATCTTTGGGGCATGATCTGCACCATTTTAATGAAATGTTCAATAGGTGGAAAATCATGGATATAGACGGCGCTAACAAGGCTATACATTAGAACATTAGGATTGTTGGGAAAAGTGGTTGCCTCGTCTTCTTCCCAACCAAGAGTTATTAGCTAGTTATTTTTCTGTAGAAATTTTGGCCATTCCTGAGGGTTATAGCGGAATAGTTATTCATACTTATGGGTCAACTTTTCCATACCTTTCTCAAAGATATTCTGCAGATGATTTGCACTTTTTCTTTTTGAGCGCCTGGTAGTATTCTGTTGGGTCCTCAAGGCATTATTAATAGGAACATTCAATATCCTATGGGCACTGATTTGTGAAAGGATCTTTGAACCACCACAGACTTCTAGTTTAAATGTCTTTATGCACAATGCAGTCATGGTCGGACATGATTCTATCTATCCATTTAGAGAAATTGTCTGGATCATATCCACACAGCTTACATCGTGTAAGACCCCGTAAAATTTCACCTAAGGCCCCAACGAAGTTCATCGGTTAGCTAGTTTGGGGGTTCATCTTACGGGCTCTAGTGAAGGAGGGGTTATTGTGCAAAATAGGGGCAAATCATCGCTTGTTGTGGAAGTCAAGGAGAAGCAATATGACAATCCATTGCTGGTACAGTTGAAGGAGGGGATTCATAAACATAAGACCATGGCTTTTTCTCAAGAGTCGTCAGGAGTCCTGTTCGGATGTACGTCATGGGGATTTAGAGTTCCAAGATGATGATTGGGTCTTCTTGAAGGTTTCCCCCATGAAGGGGGTTATGTGGTTTGGTACGATAGGAAAATTGACTCTGAGGTATGTCAGACAGTACAAAATCTTTCAGAAGATTGGTCAGGTGGTTTACAGGCTAGAACTACCTCCAGAGATCTCTTTAGTGCACCCGGTGTTTCATGTATCCATGTTGAAGAAGGTGGTTGGAGATCCGTCGCTCATTGTTCCGATTGAGATTATAGAGGTTAATGAGGAATTGATTTTTGAAGAGATTCCAGGTAGCATTCTTGGTAGGCAAGTCCGAAAGCTGAGAAACAAAGAGATTGCCTCCGTGAAAGTGTAATGGTGAAACCAATACGTCAAAGTGGCCACCTGGGAACCGATGAAGAGATGAAGAAGAAGTATCCTCATTTGTTTGAATAGCTATGTAGTTGTGTCTATGATATTAAAAGCTAACTTTCTACAAATGATGTTTCCCCTGAACAGCTTATGTGAAGGATACTCCTTCTTGGTAATGTAATGTTTATGGCATTGTGGCCGGTGTTGTTTCCATGTTATTTTACATCGTAATGTTATGATTATGCTGTTAGGACTAGTTTTCATATTCTCTGGTTTTTGGAAATTTAGAGAGTTAGTCAAAATTTGGAACTGAGGTACGAACTTTTTAGGTTGAACAGAGCATTGGGAAGTTGAAGAAAAATTTTTGCAGAACAGAGCATTTCTGTGGTCTATTATGCGACTGTAGAACTGATATGCAGACCGTAGATCTGCCGCAGAGCGAAGTAGAGAAATGGGCCAATTTTGGAGGTTGTTTTGTGGTCAACTATGCGATCGCATAATCATTTCGCGGGTCGTTCATCCGTCGCAGAACCAACATGAAGATATCCATAGGGACATTTTGCGGTGCATTATGCACCCGCATAATTGATATGTGGGCCGCATACCTGGCCGTATAGTGGACCAGACCAACCCAAATTTTGGGATTGTTTCTGCGATCCATTTTGCAGGTCGCAGACCTGATCTGCGGTGCACTCTGCGACTGCAGAGTTGAGTTCGGAGGGTCCAAATTCAGATTTTTAAAACCCGACCCCAATTTATTAAAAGACATTGGGTCTCGTTTAGAAGGCAGAAATCTGCCATTTTAGAGTGAGTGGAATGCTTTAGAGAGAAAGGATGAAGCCCCAAGTACTTTGTTCATCAACCCTTGCTCTATCTTTGTTGTGCTACTATTGAGAATGTGTTCAAAGTAGGGGTTGCATATCTAAATATCTTGACCTCAAGTTGTGTTTCAAAGGAAAGCTAATGGAAGCTTGTGTAAGAAATCGTAATGTGCCTAAAACTCCTATTTGCTCAAATTTTTGCTTAAATGTCTTGAATAGAAATGCCTTGTTGTTGGAAAGTCCATGATGGTTGAACGTAAAAAGGTGTGCATGAAATACGAAACATGAAATACGAATCACGTAATGCAAAATATGAAATATGAAATATGGAATGTGAAATAAGAAACACGACAGATGTGCCAAGAGAAATAATACAATTGTGACCATTAGTGCCAATAAAATGAAGAGATGTGCAATAAATATGAAACGGGGTGATTAATAGAAAAGGGTGATGTCTCACATGAGACGGCCTACCTGATAGGGTCATGATCGGATGCCATTCCGCACGATGCAAAGTGCAAAATAAAGACAAATGTGAGTACTGTTCAAGGAGGGTGTAGTCACTTGTATCCCAAATGCTTATCCGACCCTTCCCTAAACCTACATTACAAGCTTAAAACGTCCTTATGGGATCTCCAACCGAATGGTGTTGAATAGGTGGCAAATTAAAATAAGGGCAAGCTTATGGCATGATATTTTGTAACACTTGAAATTGTTTATTGAGACTGATTGTCTTTGTGCATTTATCCCTTGTGTTGTTATTGTAAATATGGTGATTTTGGGACTTTTCTTTCTTGTGAGGGCACATGAATTAGGATGGATTAGTGACATTGATGTATCCCAAAATGAGTTAATTGAGCATATGTTAGTAGACTAGTGCTTTTGAGTCACTTCTTGAGGCTTTTGTGTTGTCACTTGATCATTTTGAAATTCCTTTGCATTTCTTGAAGTTGTTTCTAAATGAGGGAGTTATTTGGTTAAGATTCACATGCTTGAGCCTAACTATTAGCACCAACCAAATCCATAAGTATGGTGATTAATTGGAGAATGTGATTTGTAAATGATATCAATACTACTTGTGCTTTAAATGGTAGAACCTCATTGAGTTGTTGGTTTTGATTTGCTTGAGGACAAGCAAAAGCTTTAAGCTGGGGGTGTTGATGAGTGGTGATTTTACCACTTATTTTAGTCTCTTTTCTTTAGATTTTGCATCCTTTAATTATAATATGAGGTTGTTTATGGTGTGTATTGCTAGATTTTCAGGTAAATGATGCCATGAAGAGAGTTGAATTAAATTGAAGTGGAATTGAGCAAAAAAGAGTACAAAAGTGCAAAATCCTTCAGTGATTCCGCATCTGCGGAACACTATCCGCCTATGTGACCTCGCATTTGCGAGGTGGAAGGCCGCACCTGCGGTAAGAATCCGCGCCTGTGGAGTTGCTGGTGTGACTATTTGGTTCACATATGCGGAGCAGGGAATTCCACACAGGCTCGCATCTGTGATGAATTATCCGCATCCGCGGAGACGCATTTGCGCCAACATGTCCGCATCTGCGGAGTGGTAATCTCCTGAGTTTACACATCTACAATTGAAGGTCCACTTTTGTGGAGCCGCACCTGCGAGGATCCTTCCACAGGTGCGGTCAACGGGCTTCAGACCGGACAGGAATGATAATTCACATTTTCTCAACTCAAAACCCACAAATACACGACCTAGCTTATTGGAAACGAATATTTGGCTTATTTTTCAGTTCCTAGACTAGAGAAGACAAGTTTTGGAGTTAGGGTTCTTGCACACAAACTTGGGTCTTGAAGATTTGAAGCTTTTGGTTAAGAATTTCTTATTCATTTATGCTCATTTCTTCATTTCTTTGCTTCGTATTGAATATTTAAGAGTGTAATATTTTTTCCAATACTTGAATCTTGTTTATGGAAATATTCCTATTTAAAGTGTGGATTAAATATCTTGTTGTACTCATGTATTGAACGATTTTTATTTATTATGAGGTGAGTTATTGTTTCTGTAATTATTCTTGTTATTTAATGTTTCCAAAGGGATTAGCTAACCCTATGACTCGCCCATTTACTTCGAATTAATTTTGGGAAAGATAATTTAGGGTTGGTAAAGATTAATTAACAAGAACTTGAGGTTTTAACCCTCACTTTATATATTCTACCTAGGGATAGGATTGAACTACTTGTAGCCATAATAGGGTGTGCTTAATCTCTTAATTGTTTTAGGGGTAAATCAATTAGGAAGTCTTGTTAGTCTTTGGAAGAAGCTAATATAGAATTATTACCTGAGGCTAATTAACATAAACTCGCTCATATTTGTAAAATCGTGAAATACATTGGATCGTTACTTGAGTGTAATTCTCCGTGTATCCATGCTTGTAGCCATTGATCATTTTACTTGCTTTATAGGTTAGTTTACATTTTCGCATTTAGACATAAATATTTTCTCAAAACATTTCTAAGTGTTTGGCTTAGCATAATAAGTGATAATTCTCTTACACGCCTAATCGCGTACATATTGTTCTCTGTGAGATTCGACCCCGACTCATAGTTGGGTAAATTATATTACATGTGATCGTGTCCATTTACTTTTTAGTAGTGGATTTGGACGTCATCAAAATGTGATCCTATGGGATGTTTCGTAGTTTCTTGACGTACTTTATTTGACTCTTATTTGAGTTACCATATTTTCATATGTTGTTTTGACTGCCTTACATATGAGTACTATTCCACATGTACTCACGTCCCTTTTGCTAGAGGCGCTGTATCTTTTAATGGATGCAGGTATACTTCTACAGGATGAAATGGATCTTCGATAGGAATCTTCTTCACTACTCAGCATATGGTGAGCTCGCTACAGCTCTAGTGGGTTTAGGTATATAGGTATCCATTGTCATAGAAGCTCCATGTACACTGTGGGTTATGTACTTCAAATTTTTAGTTTTGTCATGTATCTATGTTCGCAGTATTTACAGCTATTTATAAAGTTGTGTACCCACCGCGAGAAAGAATTTTCCATTGAGCCAAATGTATTCAATATGAAAGTCAAGATCTAATTATGTTATGGTAAATCATGCATGAGTAATGATGAGAGGTTAATGTAAATTAGGCTTGCTCGACTGGGTTTACTCAGTCGAGCAACGGTCGCGCTTCTCGATTTTGGGGTGTGATAGTCATGTACTTAAGTTTTGAGTTTCGTCGTGTGTAACCATCATGAGAAAACAATATATGGGGCATTGAGCTAAATGTATTCAATATGAAAGTCAAGATCTAATTATGTTTTGATAAATCATGCATGAGTTATGATGAGAGGTTGATGTAACGTAGGCTTGCTCGACTGGGTTCACTCACTTGAGCGCCGGTCATGCTCCCCAAGTTCGGGGCGTGACAGTATCAAAGCAGAGACCTTGAAGTCTCCAGAAAGATAACTGAGCGATCACTGGCGTCCGAAACGAATTAGTGTACATGGATCTGCACAACAATGTGCATAAGTACAGTATGAGTACACCACAATGGTACCCAGTAAGTATCAAGTCTAACCTCAGTAGAGTAGTGACAAGTCTAGGTCATGACACCTACTAGGATAAGAAAAAAAAATTGAATAAAGAATAGTACAGTCTAACAATGAAAACGAGAAAATAATGGCAATAGAGCAATACAATAAGGTAAGCTATCAACAAAAATTAAGGAAATAAATACAACAAGAAATGAACAAATGATGAGAACAACAATTAATCAAATAAAGCCAAATACATGTAAGACAAGAGGGAAGCATCAAGAACTGGTCAATCAACAAGCTTTTTTAACATAGAATGTACAACAAGAATCACAATTGAGGTACCACAGCTCATAACCTCATTTTAAAATCACAATCACAATCTTTCCATATACCTCCGCGTGAGCCTTACATTTTGATGTTTCTAAAAATATTTTTTCTGATATAGCTACACGAACTTTAGCCCCCTTATGTCACCATGTCGCTTCAAATAATTCCCCTACTACCAACACGTACATAAATCCAACTTTATGCCGCCACATGCACATAAACCGCGACATGCTCATCAATATAACAACACAATAATAACTCGCACCAAAAGTGACCATATGCCACAACTTGCCAAAATCAACAATACAAAAGTTTCCACCACATATAGCCCACGGCTCAACCACAATGTGAAAAAGAATCTCAATAATAAAAAAATTAATAAGAATTACTCAATAAGGGAACATATCTCATTATTCAACAACTTCAACCTCAATGCGATAATAGCTTTCATAACATCAACTTCAGTAACTCAAAATGAAGGTATTTCCAAAAAATGACAATTTCCTATTTAAATGTACAACATCAACTTTTCAATAAAGGGGATGGTGTGAAATAGTATCTCGATCTAAATGCATGGAATAACTTGATACAAAAATATATCATGAAATAACAACTCCAAATAAGAATAACTCGACAATAAAAGAGGTAACATGACAATAAGAGAGATAACAACTCCAAATAAGAATAACTCTCCATATAAGAGAATGTTTGACAATAAAAGATATAGCGTGTGATAACAACATAAAGTAACGCATGTAATAGCAATTTAACAATGGATGATATAACATGATATTACTATTTCTAATCAAATGTATAAAAGATCCTAAGAGTCTAAACCGGTAAAAATACGACATATAAGCCTGTGTACACACTCGTCACCTCGTGTGCACATCTTTCACGTAATCCAAATAACACAAATTAACCCAAGTCATAAGGGGTAGTTCCCCCACACAAAGTTAGGCAATATACTTACCTCAAACAAGCTAAATTAGTCCACGAATAAGCCTTTCCTGGGAAAATCCAACTCTGGACGGCTCGAATCTAGCAAAGAAAACTTAATACCATAAATACAAGCCATAAGAAGTAATTTCAGATAATAAAGCTTCAATATTTAAAGAAAAGCAAAAATTCAACCCTAAGCCCGCACCTCGGCACCCGACCAAACTTATAAAATTTGAATACCCAGTCTGATACGAGTCTAACCGTATAACAATTATCCAATTCTGACCTCAAATCGATCATCTAACCTCAATATATGGTTTAGGAAAGTTTTAACAACCCCCCCTCCCCCCCCAATTTATCCAACTCAAATCACTAATTAAATGATAAAATTAATGATTGAATCATGAACAATAAACAAATATAAGTCAAAAACACTTACCCCGATCCAATTCTAGAAAATACCCTAAAACATATCCCAAAACCAAGATCTCTAACTCAAAATGTGCAAAATTAAATAAATCCCTCGATCTTCTCTATTTCTTCCCAGGCATTTCACACCTGCGGGCCAATAGCCGCTTCTGCGGCTCTGCATTTGCGGAATACAATCGCTGTTACGGAAGAAGGAAATAAGGTGATCACTTTATTCATGGATGGGTTTGGGTAGAAGAAAATCTAATAGGCTTGCTCGGCCGGGTTCACTCGGTTGAGCGCCGGTGGCGCTCCCCGAGTTTGGGGCGTGACAAGTACTGAGTATGTAAGGCATGAAAAGAAGTATATAAAAGACGTGAAAGAAATATGGAGTAAATGACTCAATTTGTAAGTCTGAATAGCTCAGTAATCGTGAAATCTTCATAGTGTCATGTATATGGGTATAAATGTCATACCATGCATAGGTATATGCATACACAACATCATCAAGCCTCTGAGGGCATCCCATCATATCATCTCGGTCTCAGTGGGCGAAATTATAAAAGTATGCCAACTGATCAAGTGGTTGGTGCGTATATAACACTGTAACCTTTACCCATACCACATATACATAAAATATACGCGCGTATATAACGCCATCTGGTCATGGGTCAATGTACATGTATATATGAATGCAATGCATAATGAATAAGTCAATAAGATCTCTCGGAATGTCATAAAATAAATATGCCTTCGTTTAATATTGTGAAATAAAATTTATCAACTTATGTATTTTCTGAGACCCATGAATAGACGATATAATAACAGGACACATAGGGAATCAAGAACATAGGCATCCCTATTACTTCTAAGAATAGAGTCATTTGTGAAAGTTGCATGTTTGCTCGTTTCGTTTGTATCATATTGATCATGCCAAAAGGAAGAAAGAGATAGCCTTAACATGCCTTATCACAGTCTATCCAATGACCAAGTTGAAATCATCTCATCGCACTTTAATCTCCAACAATGATTATAATGATATCGTTAAGCTATGAAAGATGCAACTATCGTACAACGAATGACAAGCTTATTTATTATTAAAACGGGAAGCATCTCCCTTGTTTTCGTTTCTTTCCCCAAGTCCATAAAAGCAATAATATCACATACGACCTTCAACTATATACTTTCAGCGCCATAACACACAGAACAGCCCAAAAACACAATTCACCCTACATTACAACAAGTGCACAAATGTCACCAACAGAAACCCTAGACTTTTTACCATCTCCCCTATACTTAAAACACCTTCAAATAGTTCAGAATATAAAAACATATATTGGCATGACATTCCAACCTTATATCCATCATAAAAGTAACATCAAACAACCCAACAAGATATTACAACAATATAGACAACTTCTAGGTATTGTGTGGTTGCTTATTCTCCTACTTAAAACATAATCAACATAATAAAAATATTTTCCAGCATAACAACAATACAAAAATTATAACCAAGCCATTCCCCGCAATTTCCAGCCATATGAAGTCATATACACAACTCCAAAATAATCCAATAAGAGACAACAACTTCTTATACAACTCCAAGTTCTATCTTGTAATTCTTCATCCAAATAACTTAACAAACACATATATAAACTTAAGCCCAAGAAATAGAGTGTTTTACATACCATAAATAATCATAAAAAACTCAAACCAAAGCTTTTCTTAGCTTACAAGCACCCTTAATGGCATCAAAACACCATAGGTCTAGGTAAGACCACCTTGGATTAGACTTGGAACCTTTGAGAGTTGTCAGAGATGTGTTGAGAGAGCTTGGAAAATTTCCTTGGTCGAAAATAGCAAAAAATGACTTAGTTGACCAGCTTCAGGGTGCTAGAGTATTCTCAAAGATTGATTTGCGGCCAGGGTTTCATCAGTTGAAGACTCGTGAATCAGAATTCCTGAGGACTGCTCTCAGGACTTAGTATGGTTAGTACGAGTTTCTAGTAATGTCATTTGGGCAGACCAATGCCCCAACAACATTTATGCACATAATGAATAGTGTGTTCCAGCCATGTCTTGACTCTTTAATCATTTGTTAATTGATGATATTTTGGTATATTCTCGCAGTCGGGAAGACCATGAGCAGAACTTGAGGATCATTCTCTAAACCTTGAGGGAGAAGAATTTATATGCAAAATTCTCCAAATGTGAGTTTTAGTTTAATTCAGTGGCATTTTTGGGTCACATGGTGTCTAATGAGGGGATCAGAGTTGGCATTTCAGTTACTGAGATCTGGAGTGTCCTTGGTTTGGCCGAATATTATTGTCATTTTATATAGGGATTACCATCTATTGCTGTACCTTTGACTAGATTGTCCTAGAAGGGTGCTCCTTTCAGATGCTCCGACAAGTGTGAGGTGAATTTGTAGAAGATCAAGACTGCATTGACTACGGCCCCAGTGCTGGTGTTGCTTATAAGTTTTGGGTATTACACTTTATATTGTGATACATCACGTATTGGGCTTGGCGTGGTGTAGATGTAAGATGGTAGGGTGATTTCCTACGCGTCTCGACAGTTGAAGGTTCATGAGAAGAATTACCCTGTACATAACTTAGAATTGGTATCTATTGTTCACGCATTCAAGATTTGGAGGCAATATCTATACGGTGTTCCATGTGAGGTCTGTACCGACAATCGGAGTCTCCAGTATCTGTTCAAGCGGAAAACCTTAGTTTGGAGCAGTGAAGATGGTTAAAGTTGCTAAAAGACTATGAGATCACCCGAGTATGGGCATCCCGAGAAGGCCAATATGGTGGTCCATGCCTTGAGTACAAAGGCTCAGAGTATGGGCAATTTGGCATATTTTGCGGCAGTAGAGAGACCACTAGCCATGGATGTTCAGGCTTTGCTAATCAGTTTGCAAGACTGAATTTTTCGGAGCCTAGCCGGGTTTTTGCTGTAAGGCCCCGTAAAATGTTTCCTAAAACAACCTGAGGTTTCATGGTGCCGAGGTAGGCGTATGTGTTAATGATAGTTGGAGGAATATATTTGGAAAAATTGGTCATTTCTGCGGCCTATTATGCGGCCACAAAATTACTCTGTAGGCCGTAGCATGGACGTAGAGTGAGGTAGTCATTTGGGCCATTTTTGGATGTTATTTCGCGTCCCATTATGTGACCGCAAAACGCTTTCGCGGGTCGCACACTGATCACAGAGCCAGCTTAGAAATTTTGTGGAGCGAGGTTCTGCGGCAGATTATGCGACCAGAGAACACGTCTGCGGACCACATAACGGCCGCAGATGGGGATGGACCACAGAAGCATTATGCAGTCGCATATGCGACCGCATATCCCATTTCCGAGCTTCATTTTTGGGTTTTTATAACCCGACCCCATTTCATTATTTAGACCCTATGGACCATTTCTGAAGGGAGAACTTGATATTTGGAGAGAGAGAAAAGACTCTAGAGAGGGAGAGAGTTCTTCAATCAATTATTCCCCACTTCTTACTCAAACTCTTGGAAGAATTAACAAGGGAAGCACGCTAGGCCTTCATCCTAGAGGTAAGATTCTACACCCTATCTCTTAATTTAGAAACTTAACTATAAATGGGCAAGTAGTAAGATAATTCAAGGGTATAGGAGTAGCTTATTTTGCATGCATGATTGATCATGGGATGTAGGGAGATTGTTGGGTTAAAATAGTAAAGAATGGGTTGTGGTATGAAGGAATCCCCCATAAAAGGACCTTGAAACCTTAATGTACACCTAGTGCTTGATAAAATGCTTAAATGAGCTAGAACCACGATCATCTTCCTAACTTTGGTTCAATTTGCTACTTTTCTAAAATAGATTGAAGTTGCTAAGATTTCCAGAATATTTAGAGTTAAGGAAGCTCAAGTAAGGTATATTGGCTAAACTTTTCTCTTAACATTTAACCCCACAATATCCATGTAAGTCCTGAATTACTTATTGTGAATCGATTACCCGGATAAGCCGGTGTCAAAAGACACCCATGATCAATATGAAATTCAAATGCTCTTGTTATGTTGTGCTACTATTGAGAATGTGTTCAAAGTAGGGGTTGCATATCTAAATATCTTGACCTCAAGTTGTGTTTCAAAGGAAAGCTAATGGAAGCTTGTGTAAGAAATCGTAATGTGCCTAAAACTCCTATTTGCTCAAATTTTTGCTTAAATATCTTGAATAGAAATGCCTTGTTGTTGGAAAGTCCATGATGGTTGAACGTAAAAAGGTGTGCATGAAATACGAAACATGAAATACGAATCACGTAATGCAAAATATGAAATATGAAATATGAAATGTGAAATATGAAACTCGACAGATGTGCCAAGAGAAATAATACAATTGTGACCATTAGTGCCAATGAAATGAAGAGATGTGCAATAAATATGAAACGGAGTGATTAATAGAAAAGGGTGATGTCTCACATGAGACGGCCTACCTGATAGGGTCATGATCGGATGCCATTCCGCACATATGGTGGTGATTATGTTAGAATTCTAATTGAAATTGTTATTTGGCTGATGTATCACATGAGACGGCCTAGCCGATCGGGCCGTGATTGGACGCCAAGCCGTACACATGGCGGTGACTGTGTTAGAATGGTAATTGAAATTTTGATTTGTCTGATGCCTCGCATGAGACGTCCTAGATGATCGGGTCATGATTGGATGCCATGTCCCACACATTGTGGTGTCTGTGTTGCAAATCGTAATCAAAATTGTGAATAGTGGTATATCGGTACCAAAGATTTCCCAACTTAAAATTTGGAAATTTATTTAAAACTTATCTTATCTCTAATTTGATATTTGGTAATTGTTTTAGGCTTTAACTGATTTTATGACTATCCTTACTTGCATTACAGCTCATTTTTTTTAGAGAGTGTTTAGTCGTATATACTACTACTATTCAACAGTACTAACGTCCCTTTTGCTGGGGGCGCTGCATCTTTAATGGATGCAGGTGGTTCCACAGTATGCGACACTGATCAACGATAGCACTACACTTTTTTCCCAGTTGATTTGGTGAGCCCCACTTCACTCGGGGTCATGTATCTTTTGTTCATTTTATCACCATGTTTTGAGGTATAGTCGGAGCCTTGTTACCGGCAATATCATTGTACTCTTTTGTATCTAATAGAGGCTCCGTAGACATAGCGCGGATGGTATGTTGGTATGGGGAAAGTCAAACTGGTAATGTTGTAATTGTATCACATGTTCCACATCAAACTATGAAAGAGTATGTATTTTGAAATTGATAAATGATGTAAGTACTGATAACGAGTTTGAGTTGTTGTTTACTTAATCCTTCTCACCGCTTTATTAATGAATTGGATTTTACTATTATTCTTGAATAAGTTCAGGTAAAAGGTAATTTACAAGATTGCTCGGTCCGGTTATCTCAGTTGAGTGCCGGTCATGCACCCTGAGTTTGGGGCATGACACTTGCTTGCATGGTTTCTCGGTCTTCTCTGTATGAGCGTGTCAGTATGACGATCCTAGTTGATCGCCCTTAAGGAAATAATGCAGGACAGCGATGCCAAGGAGGTTTCTATTAGAGATTATGGGTTTGTGCGAATGTAGGGCCTGATATGTGTGCCCAGTGTGGATGGGTTTCATGAGTCAATCATTGAGGAGGCTCACATTTCGCGGTATTCCAAGATGTATAAGGATTTGAGTCAACACTATTGGTGGAGAAGAATGAAGAAAGATATAATAGAGTATGTGGCTCGGTGTTTGAGCTGTCAACAGGTGAAGTACGAGCATCAGAGGTGGGGCAATTTGCTTCAGAGACTTGAGATTCCAGAGTGGAAGTGGGATCTTATTACCAAGGATTTCGTTGTTGGGCTCCCACAAACTTTGAAGAAATTTGACGCAGTGTGGGTTATTGTGGATAGACTGACCAAGTCTGCACAGTTCATTCTGGTTGTGACTACATATTCTTCAGAGCAGCTGGCTCAGATCTATATCCGTGAGACTGTTCGTCTCCATGGTGTGCCGGTGTACATTATCTCCGATCGAGGCACGCTATTCACATTGTATTTTTGGAGAGATGTGCAATGTGAGTTAGGCACACAAATTAAGTGGAGTAGAACATTTCAAACTCCAGATGGATTGGCAGTCCGAGCGCACCATTTTGATCTTGGAGGATATGTTATGTGCCTGTGTTATGGGTTTAGAAGGCCTTATTGTCACAACCCAAATCGGAGGGCCGCGAAGGGCACCCTGTGCCTTTCTCAACCGACTACCAGCGTAACGTATCTTTCTTATCACACCATCATGGGTAAATAGGATAGAAGGACCATCATGAGTTAACCAAAATAAAACGTAAGGGAATACTCAACATAGGACGATCCAGCATGATATAGAAATTTGTACATGTGACATAAGGGCCTATAAGGCCGACATGATCATAATGGTTGGGACAGAGCCCTGCCATACCAATTAATACATGCCCAGAGCATACTGACCAAATAGGAAACTCCGGAGCAAGTGGAGTGCACCAACACCTTCCACTGAGCAGATAGCCTACTAGGATAACTGTCAACCTATCTATCAGGACTTACGGGCATGAAACGCAGTGTCCCTAGGCAAAAGGGACTTCAGTACTAATAAAGTACTAAGTATGTAAGGAATGAAAAGAAGTATATAAAATACGTGAAAGAAACATGGAGTAAATGTGTCAATTTGAAAGTCTGAATAGCTCAGTAATAATGGAATCTTCATAGTGTCATGTATATGGGTATAAATGTCATATCATGCATATGTATATGTGTACATAACTTCATCAATCCTCTGAGGGCATCCCATCGTATCATCTCAGCCTCAGTGGGAGAAATGATAAACATATGCAAGTTGATCAGGTGGCTGGTGCATATATAATACAGTAACCTTTCCCCATACAATATATACATATAATATACGCGTATATAACTCCATCTGGTTCTGGGTCAATGTAAATGTGTATATGAATGCAATGCATAATGAAGTAAGTCAATAAGATCTCTCAGAATGTCATAAGATAAATATGCCTTGGTTTAATATCGTGAAATAAAATTTATCAACTTCTGTATTTTCTGAGTCCCATGAACAGACAATATAATAACATCACACAAGGGGAATCAAGAACATAGGCATCCCTATTACTTCTAAGAATAGAGTCATTTGTGAAAGTTGCATGTTTGCTCGTTTCGTTTGTATCATATTGATCATGCCAAAAGGAAAGAAGAGATAGCCTTAACATGTCTTATCACAGTATATCCAATGACCACGTTGAAATTGTCTCATCGCACTTTAATCTACAACAACGATAATAATGCTATCGTTAAGCTACGAAAGATGCAACTATGTACAACGAACGACAAACATATTTATTATTAAAACGGGCAGCATCTCCCTTGTTTTCCGTTCTTTCCCCAAGTCCATAAAAAGAACAAGATCACATACGACCTTCAACTATATAGTTTCAGCACTACAACACACTGAACATCCCAACAACACAATTAACCCTACACAACAACAAGTGCACAAATGTCACCAACAGAACTACTACTTAACACGATGAGCGGTAAGCTAGGATAGGAACCAAACCCCAACTCTTTTTACCATCTCCCCTATACTTAAAACACTTTCAAACAGTCCAGAATATAAAAATATATATTGGTATGACATTCTAACCTTATATCCATCATAAAAGTAACATCAAACAACCCAATAAGATATTTCAACAATATGGACAACTTCTAGGTATTGTGTGGTTGCTTATTCTCCTATTTAAAACATAATCAACATAATAAAAATATTTTCCAGCATAACAACAATACAAATATTATAACAAAGCCATTCCCCATGATTTCCAGACATATGAAGTCATATACCCAACTCCAAAATAGTCCAATAAGACACAATAACCTCTTATACAACTTCAAGTTCTATCTTGTAATTCTTCATCCAAATAACTTAACCAATGCATATATAAGCTTGAACCCAAGAAATAGAGTGTTATACCTACCTTAAATAATCATAAAAAACTCAAACCAAAGCTTCCCTTAGCTTATAAGCAACCTTAATGGCATCACAATATCATAGCGACTCTTTTCATCACTTAGGCTATCTTTTGAGGATAGGTCTAGGTAAAACGACCTTGGATTAGACTTGGAACCTTGGAGAGATGTTAGAGAGGTGTTGAGATAGTTTGGGAAATTTACTTGGTCTGAAATAGCCAAAAATGAGGCGTCCAACCCCGTTAAAATGTTCTAGGGTCGTCAACCACCTAAGTGGGTCCCATTGGGAGCTGCTAAGTGCAGTCTCGCGAAAATGCGAATATTTCTATACTCTGATGTTGTATCGACAAACGGTGTAATGTGTTCGAAACTAGACACATAAATATTCAATTTTTTAGGTGGAGAATCCCGTAATACCTTGTGTATTAGGAGATGAGCTCCGCTACATTTGACCTAATTTCAGTACATTTATGAATGTAACTTGTGATGACCTTAGCCAACTTTTGTTCCACAACTCGCTTAGCTTCAAAACATAACACAAGACTATCATATGACTAAAATAAATCATAACATAACCTCCTTATCATGTTAATAACCCTAGTCTCACCCCAAAAGTACATGTTATAAACTTGTCGACTTTCGACGAAACTTATTTTCTTCTATTCGTTTAGCTTCTAAGCCTTCCAACACTCTTGGTACTTGTTATTCATGTTCTTAAATATTTGTAACCTCCAAGGTAATATGATTAACTTACTTTATGTACTTTCAAATATAATCTCATTTCTGAGCTTACATCAATTGACTTACGATGTACTCTCACGTATGAAAACATGGGGTGTAACATCATTCCCCCCTTTGGAACATTCATCTTCGAATGTTGACTTATGTGCTTATAAGTCTCATAACCTATAGCTCTTATGAATACTTTAATATTGTCCTTGCCATCTATGCAACCGTTCTTCGAATAAAGCTGAAGGCCAGTGCATTCCCCCCTGTAGGCCTCTTTCTCACACCACAACTTGTGGTCATAATTCATCCAATCTCGTAACTATTGTTACCTTCTATCATGCAGCTTGTACGAATTTGTCCTTGTATGTGCGACTATGTGACCCTTCTCTTATTTTTCCTCCATCCTTTAGCCAATTTCTAGGCCGCACTTTGTGAACATGTATAGAACTATGACAAGCTATCCTTTTAGGCATCTATAGGTGTACAGAAGTCCTTGCTTGGTACTTTGTCAAACTTACGACTATTCTATATCTTGTTTCATAGCCTCGGTTATCTATTCTTGTGGATTTACTAAATCTAGGTTGGTTATACTACACTATAACACTTACTTCAATTTATTATTACCAAGATCTACTGCCCAACTTCAGGTTACGCTCTCTTAGCTTATCTTATATGTATAAATCTAAGGCCCCTAATGCTTCCTCATCACTGTTCATCTTAAGAATGATGGCGTAATCTCATCTCAAATCCTAATCTCATCTCATACTTTGTAATTTTTATCCATCCATTATTGATTCAGCTTAATGTTGATTGATAACTAATCATAGATAACTTGAAACCTCTTACGTAATACATTGTCACTAGGGTACAAGTCGCATCGGGGAACATTTGAAGTGATTTGCCAGATCCACCTAGGGACGATACTATACTTCAATAACCTTAGTTCATAGCATGCCAATGTGATTCATCTTACAAGGGGGGTATTCTAATCTTTGCAATTCATGAAATCTTTTTTCTTTAAATCATTACTCAATCAAAGGCATAAATGTCATCCTCTTATCTATCACAATTACACCCCTATTGTACTACTAGGGCAACATGTCATCTTTTTAATTGCTCATAGTCTTAGACTCCTCTGAGTTCATTCAGGCTATACTGAACTTTTTATAACTTAAGGAAACCATCAGCTCTCTTGTTTTGATGGGCTTAATCCCGAGGCCTTATCTATTCTTGTCACCTTCTCACTCATCTTTTCTAATCCTTACTCCTATCTAGCTAAAACGTTGTTGCTCTACCATACTTTAGCTTGCGACCTACATATATCTATTCATACTACTCGCAAGCTTCCTTTCACATGCCAGCACAATATACTTCCTTCCGTGCCTTCTCAGTTGTCTTTAAATGTAAGCAATTACTTTTCCTGGTCGTTCTGCCACCTACTGCATGGATACTTAGCTTATCATAGTGCCCACGAATACTCGAATTCCCTGTAACTCATATGATCTCAAATATCACTTTTGACTTTCGTTCATTAGTCACGATAGGTACCACTTTGTTATGAAGTGCATCCAATGTTGTAGTGAGACTATTATTACAAGACCATTTCTTCTTCAAGTTACTATTCTTAGGTTGAAGCTTTCTTCCTTATTTCCTCAGCTAGTCTTTCCTTGTAGTACTTAGGGAAGACCCTCCGAGTCTTGTAAAGTTGCGAGCTTATTACATCATATACCAAAGGGGAGGTGCCTCGGTGTACGTTGTTTGCTGATGATATAGTTCTGATTGATGAGATGATAGGCGGCATTAACGAGTGTTTGGAGGTTTGGAGACAGACCCTCGAGTCTAAATGATTGAAATTGAGTAGGATTAAGACTGAATATCTGGAGTGCAAGTTCAGCGATGTGACGTGAGAAGCAGAATTGGACGTGAGGCTTGACTCACAAGTCATCTCCGACAGAGGTAGTTTCAAATTCCTTAGGTCAATTATCCAGGGGTTGGAGAGATAGATGAGGATGTCATGCATAGTATAGGGGTGGGGTGGATGAAATGAAGGTTATTGTCTGCAGTACTGTGTGACAAGAATGTGCCACTAAAACTTACGGGCAAGTTCTATAGAGAGGTGGCTAGACTGGCCATATATTATGGGGTAGAGTGTTGGCCAATCAATAATTCTCATATCCAGAAGATGAAAGTAGCAGAGATGAGGTTGTTCAGATGGATGTGTGGGCATACTAGGTTAGATAAGATTAGGAATGAAGATATTTAGGAGATGTTGGGCATGGCTCCCATAGATGACAAGATGCGGGAAGCAAGGGTTAGATGGTTTCGGGCAAGTGCAGATGAGAAGCCAAGATGATCCGGTTAGGAGGTTGGAGCGGTTGGCTTTGGTGTTATGAGAAGAGTAGAGGGAGGACTAAGAATTATTGGGGTGAAGTGATCATGCAAGACACGACTCAACTTCAGATTTTTGAGGACGTGGCTCTTTATAGGAAGGTGTGGAGGTCGAGCATTAGGTTTGAGGGTTAGGAAGGAGTCGAGCATTTTTCTCCTTTGTTCTAAAGGGGGATTAGTCTCTTAGGGTATTGTCTTGGACTACTAGTGGTGTATGTTAACACCGCACTATTTTTCCATTTTTTCACTGTACTGTGGCGTTATTACTGGTTGTTGTTATTACTTTTCCATCAATTTTCTTTTTCCTATGATGCTTATATTATTTTTCTAATTTTTCTTTCCATCACATAATCTATTGTCTATTTTCGTCTCCTTGAGTTGAGGGTCTCCTAGAAATAGCCTCTCTACCCCCATAGGGTAGGGGTAAGGTCTAAGTACATATGACATAGCCATCGCAAATGCAAAGCGTACCCCAACCCTAAGCCTATCGCAAATGCAACAACTGATCTGCAAATGCAAACCTAGTAGGCTCGCAAGTGCGAGAAAGCAATCACAAAAGGGGCCTGCTCCAGTCCCAGCACCCCATTACAAATGCGATCAGGGGTTCGCATAAGTACCCATCGCAAATGCGATATTAGTTCCGAAATTGCAAAAGTTGGTCCCCTAGCGCAACATCACAAAAGCGAGCAGGATCTCTTAAATGCGGTAATCGCAAATGCAAGAGCAGAACACCTACAAAAATCCTAACCTCTCTCAAACTCTCCGAGACATGTCCAAAACTCAGCCGAGCCCACAGGGCTCCACTCCAACCATTTGCACAAGTACATCATCATCATACGAACTCACTTGCGTGATCAAAATACCAAAATAACATCCAGAACAATGAATCAGACAACAAAACACACGAAAATTACAATGAAAACGGAGTCGTACAAAGTCACAAAACTAATATCCGATCCCGATAGACATAAAGTCAAACCATGGAAACTTAGGAAAATTCTAAACCTTCAAATTGTCAACTTTCGCCAAAGTACCAAATCAGCCTAGAAACCTCCGAATCCAATTTCGGGCATATGCCTAAATCCAAAATTACCATATGGCCCTATTGGAATAATGAAAACTTTGTATAGAGGTCAAATACACAAAATTCAATCTTGGTCAACTCTTCCCACTTAAAGCTTCCTAGTTGAGAATCATTCTTCCAAATCAATCACGAACTGCTGACGAACCAAAACAAACGATACACACAAGTCATAATACACCATACATTTCTACGCATGACCTCAAACCACCTAACTGGATATATTTCTCATAACAACTTGTCGGGTCAATACATTCTCCCCTACTTAAACATGTGTTGATCCTCGAACGTGCAAAGAATCGTCCCAAAGCCATCAAGTCACCGTATAAACTCACCATGCCCTTAAACATGGGTGACCTCACTTCATCGCAATCTATAAAAGTCTGACAACACAATCTAACTGATGATCATTACCTTAACATTAGCTCACAATGCTTAGAACCCAATCTCCAACTTCCCCAATTAATTATGACACACGATTCTCTCATCTATAAGTTGTATAAGTCAGTATTAAACTGCATCAAGATGTAACCATATCCCAAGTGTATTCAAATGATATTCTACATAACTCAGATACACATAGCCATAGCTTCCAACCACAATAGTCATTCAAATAGAAAATACTGTACCGGTATCTAACATCCTATCAATAAATACCTTGTTCCAAATCTTCAACCACAACCAATGATGAAAGAAACATACAGAAACTCACAATGCCCCATCACATCAACAAGTCATGCAGCCCTCTTGCATGACTAGAACCAAAGCCAAAATCTAGGCTGAATAAAGACACTATAGTTCCAAACATAGCTTAATCAAATTTGATGGCACTTAATTCAGGCCCAATAACTTCACCTCATCCAATACAAGCTGCTCTACTAATATGCCACACAAATCCTACATAGAGCCGCATACCATGCAATAAGTGCATCAAACAAGCAACAAATTCGATGTACCCAATAATTGAAGAGAATCAAATGAGATAACTGCCCCACAAGCTCAACAGATACCACCATGAAGCGCAATGCAATGAAGTCATCACATATGGGAGAAAAATAACACAAGAATTAAGCCCAAAGGATCATATCCCAATATAACTCTGATATGATGCGTGACCCAATCGAAACACCTGTACATATAGGATACGTCGAGTCGTGATGCTCACAATCAACAACCATATACACATCAATAACAAACACGCAAAGTGCATGACCATAACCATGAAAAAATGGATAGCATAATATACCACAAATAGAAAGACCACAACCAAGGCGCAATCAACCATTCAACACCCCGAGAATCATCTCGCTCGAATTTTGCCACAAGGCCCCCAATAGAATCGCATCAGGTAAAAGTAATCAACATATCACAACACATCATAGCATATGAGAGTAACACATGGAACATATTAGAACACGAATAATATCCACTCCAACTGATAACACATCTCTCCATAATAAATGTGTTGGGTAGACAAATCTGACATGATGTAGAATACACATTCTCATTAGTCCCACCAATGGCCTCTAAATCAATTCCGATCCTCCCAAAATAGGTAGATAACAATAGAAATTTGCACAATAATCGATCTATAACACATGCCTATGAGAATCCTCTTCGTCTTCAAATCCCTAGAATACCATAATCTCCCAATCCCAACTACATTATTCAAATTACTGACATATTCAACATACACAATCGTTCCACGAGAAATACTTCCATAATTCCTTATTTCCACATAGATAAATCTGAACATCAATATTCAATCAATCGGGCCATTAGCGTAATATATGTCAGGCATCTGCAAGTCAAAGCACAATGCGCCTTTTGGAGTGCGTACCCTTCTTAGGTGGTACCAGATAATGATAGCATTCTTCTAAACATCTGAAACCGTCCATGCTATCTAGAACTTGTGACCCCATACAAGAGAAAAATCATAACACGTAATATGTTCCTTATGTCGCTGGAAGACATCCTGCCCAAGCTGTCCTCGACACTATCAAGAACTATTCAAAACCCGTCCACACATAAATAAAAAATCAGAATTGAATTTTCCTAACTTAACCAAGTCTCGCAAGCCGTCAAACCCAAGTGTATTGACACAAAACACCAGTAAAGCATCATCACACAAAAAAAACCAATTACCTTTATTAATATGCTGACCCTACACTACCAAGCTGACCAATTTCTTCGAGTCCTCCTCAACTTGCCTTCAAGTTAACACTTCTTCTTGCCGGTATACTATGATCCTAAACCAAAGATCACCGCAAGATTTCCTAGCGCGAACCACATCGTCCAAAAGCCCATAAACCATTATATTATAAGGCCCAATAAAATTTTACCTAAAACTCGGGGTTTCGTGGTGCCGAGGTAGGCGTATGTGTTAATGATAGCCGGGGTACAGACTTTTAGGGTTGAACAGTACACTAGGGAGTTGAAGGAAAATCCTTTGCAGAAAAAGGCATTCCTGCGTCCCACTATGCGGCTGCAGAATTGCTCTGTGGGCCGGAAAGTGGTCGTAGAGTGAGGCAGTCAATTGGGCAACTTTTGGATTTCATTTCGCGGCCAATTATGCTACCGCAAAATGATTTCACAGGATTGTACATCAATCGTAAAACCAGCATGGAAATTTTTTAGAGGAAAGTTTTGCGGCGCATTATACGATCATAGAACGGGTCTACGGGCGGCAAAACGGCCGCATACCCAGGCAGTGGTGCCCAGTTTTGGAGGGCCATCTTGCTGAACGTAGAAACATTATGCGGTCGCATATGCGACCACAGACCTGTGTTGGGGCTCTTATTTTTCTAATTTTTGAACCTGAACCCATTCTAATAACACACCCTTCGGATCCTTTTAAAGGGGAAAACATATATTTCTAGAGTGAGGGAGTGTCATAGAGTTAGAAAAGGAGTTCCTAAGCTTCATCCACCAATTCGTACTCAAATCTTGGAAGATTAATAAGGAAAGCACACTAGGCAATTAGTAAGATAATTCATGGGTATGAGAGTTGTTTATTTTGCATGCATGTATTATCAAGGGATGCACCTAGTGTTTGATAAAATGCTTGAATGAGCTAGAACTATGATCATCTTCCTAATTTTGGTTCAATTTTTTACATTTCTAAAATAGATCGAAGTTGCTAAAAATTCCAGGATATATTTAAGTCTAAAGAAGCTCAAGTGAGGTATGTTGGCTAAACTATTCTCTTAAAATTGAACCCCATAATATCCATGTAAGTCCTGAGTTACTCATTATGAATCGATTAACCCGGATAAGCTGGTGTCAAAAGACATGTTTGATTAATATATAATTCAATGCTCTTGTTATGTTGTACTACTATTTGAGAATGTGTTCAAAGTATGGGTTGCATATCTAAATGCCTTGACTTCAAGTTTTGTTTCAAGTGAAAGCTAATGAAAATTGTGTAAGAAACCGTAATACGCCTAGCACTCCTATTTGCTCATATGTGTGCTTATATGTCTTGAATAGAAATGCGTTGTTGTTGGAAAGTCCATGATGATGGTTGAAAGTAAAAAGGTGTGCATGAAATATGAAACATGAAATACGAAATACGTAATGGGCAATGTGAAATATGAAACACGGCCAACGTGCCAAGAGAAATAATACAATTATGACCACTAGTGCCAATAAAATAAAGTGATGTGCAAGAAATATGAAATGGGATGATTGATAGAAAATGATGATGTGTCACATGAGACGGCCTAGCCGATCGGGTCGTGATCGGACGCCATGCAGCACACATGGTGGTGACTATATTGGAAATTGTAATCAAAACTATGAATAATGGTATATCGGTACTAAAGGTCTCCCAACTTAAAATGTGGAAATTTACTAGAAAACTTATCTCATTCCTAATTTGATATTTGGTAATTGCTTGACGCTTTTACGGATATCACGATTGTCCTAACTTGCATTACTATTCGTTCTTATGAGAGGGTGTTTAGTCATATATACTAGTACTATTTGACAGTACTAACGTCCCTTTTCTGGGGGCGCTGCATCTTTCATGGATGCAGGTGGTTCCACAGAAGGATGCACTGATCAGTGATAGCAACACACTCTCTTCCCAGCTGACTTGGTGAGCCCCACTTCACTCGGGGTCATGTATCGTTTGTTCATTATATCATTATGTTTTGAGGTATAGCCAAAGCCTTGTTGACGGCACTATCACTGTACTCTTTGTATTTATTAGAGGCTCCGTAGACATAGTGTGGGTGTATATGTGTGCTGGGAAAGTCAAACAAATTATGTTGCATTTTGATCACTTGTTCCACTTCAAACCATGAGAATGTATGCATTTTAAGACTTATTAAATGAACTAACTAATAGTAATGAATTTGGTATTGTCTACATGATCTCCTTATTGGTTAATTAACAAAGATACGTGTTCTCCTTAAATCATGGGAGAGTTTGGGTAGAAATAATTCAACGGGATTGCTTGACCGGGTTCACTCGGTTGAGCGCCGGTCGCGCTCCCCGAGTTTGGGATGTGACAAACTTGGTATCAGAGCGTAATGTTTTAAAGTATCCTAGAAAGTCTCGGAGCCATGTCTAGTAGAGTCCTTCTTATTGGTGTGTTGTTGAACACATCTATAATTAGAAGGCTACTTGGACATTTAGGAATAATAACCTTCTTTGATGTTCTTGTTCGTGCGATAAAGCTGATTGTACGATTGTTCCTCCTTTAACTCATGCATTGATCTAACTTTCAGTAAATGGCGCCTAAGAAGAAGGCAAGAACTGGCTAAGAAGCCGATGTTAGCCCAGGAGTGGCAGTTGATTCTATCATTGATGATGCAGGTGAATAACCGAGGGGTGAGGATATTCCCCTGATTACTACACCGCACGGTTGTACTATTCCTGCTCAGGGTGTACTAGTTCCTACACCTGACGAGGGTGCAACAAATCCTCCACTTAATATTCTGGTTCGACCTCTAGCCCCAGCTTCCGGTCTCGGTCCCGGTGTTTGAGATGTGTGAGGACTTCCATGAGGAGGGGAGCCCTTCGGTGAGGTTGAGTGAGTTTGCCGACGCTTTCATGGATTATTTTAGCCTACCGAGACTAAGGCGGCCTATGGTGAGACGTCCTTGCCGATCGGGTCATGATCGGACGTCACGCCGCACACATGGTGATGACTGTGTTGGAAATCGTAATCAAAATTCTGAATAGTGGTATACCGGTACCAAAGATTTCACAACTTAAAATTTTGAAATTTATTTAAAACTTATCTTATCTTTAATTAGATATTTGGTAATTGTTTGAGGCTTTAACTTATATTACGACTGTCCTTACTTGCATTACTGCTCATTTATTTGAGAGAGTGTTTAGTATATATACTAGTACTATTCAACAGTACTAACGTCCCTTTTGTCTGGGGTGCTACATCTTTAATGAATGCAGGTGGTTCCACAGCAAGCGACACTGAACAACGATACCACTACATACTTTTACCAACTGATTTGGTGAGCCCCACTTCACTCGGGGTCATGTGTCTTTTGTTCATTTTATCACTATGTTTTGAGGTATAGCCGGAGCCTTGTTGCCGGCACTATCATTGTACTCTTTTGTATCTAATAGAGGATCCGTAGACATAGCGTGGGTGGAATATTGGTATGGGGAATTTAAAATTGGTAATGTTGTAATTGTATCACACGTTCCACATCAAACTATGAAAGAGTGTGTATTTTGAAACTTATAAATGATGTAACTACTTATAACGAGTTTGAGTTGTTGTTTACTTGATCCTCCTCACCGCTTAATTAATAAAATGGATTTTACTATAATTCTTGACTAAGTTCAGGTAGAAGGTAATGTACATGCTTTCTCGGTCGAGTTATCTCGGTTAAGCGCCGGTCAGGTAGAAGGTAATGTACATGCTTTCTCGGTCGAGTTATCTCGGTTAAGCGCCGGTCGCGCACCCATTAAAGCGCGTCAGTATGACGACCCCTATTTGCTTGCCCTTAAAGACACAATGCAGCACGGCGATGCCAAGGAGGTTTCTATTAGAGATGATGGGGTATTGCGCATGTAGGGCCGGATATGTGTGCCCAATATGTATGGGTTTCATGAGTCTATCCTTGAGGAGGCTCACACTTTGCGGTATTCCATTCATCCAGGTGTCACCAAGATGTATCAGGATTTGAGTCAGCACTTTTGGCGGAGAAGAATGAAGAAAGATAAAGTTGAATATGTGGCTCAGTGTTTGAGTTGTCAGGAGGTGAAGTACGAGCATCAAAGGTCGGGAGATTTGCTTCAGAGACTTGATATTCCAGAGTGGAAGTGGTATCGTATTACCATGGATTTTGTTGTTGGGCTCCCACAGACTTTGAAGAAATTTGACGCAGTGTGGGTTATTGTGGATAGACTGACCAAGTCTACACATTTCATTCCGGTTGTGCCTTATATCCATGAGATTGTTCGTCTCCATGGTGTGCCGGTGTACATTATCTCCAATCGAGAGACACTCTTCACATTGTATTTTTGGAGAGCTGTGCAGCGTGAGTTAGGCACAGAAGTTGAGTTGAGTAGAACATTTCAAACCACAGACAGACGGGCAGTCTGAGAACACCATTCTGATCTTGGAGGATATGCTATGTTCCTATGTTATGGATTTTGGGGTTCATGGGATCAGTTTGTATTGCTTGCAGAGTTCGCCTACAGTAACAGCCACCTGTCGAGTATTTAGATGGCTCCTTAGATGCCTTATTGTCACAATCCAAATCGGAGGGCCGCAAAGAGCACCTTCTGCCTTACTCAACCGAGTACCAACGTAACGTATATTTCTTGTCATACCATCATGGGTAAATAGGACAGAAGGGCCGTCATAAGATAACCAGAATAAAACATAAATGAATACTCGACATATGACGATCCAGCATGATATAGAAACCTAGACATGTGACATAAGGGCCTATAAAGGCAACATGATCATTTGTAGACTCAATACATAGACCGACAAGGCCATACAAGTACCCATATACACGACATCTGTCTACAAGCCTCTAAGAGTACATAAAAATCATAATGGTCGGGATAGGGCCCCGCCATACCAATTAATATATGGCGAGAGCATACTGACCAAATAGGCAACTCCGGAGCAAATGGAGTGCACCAACACCTTACACTGAGCAGATAGCCTACTAGGACGACTGTCAACCTGTCTATCAGGACATACGGGCATGAAACACGTCCCGAGGAATAAGGGACTTTAGTACTAATAAAGTACTGAGTATGTAAGGCATGAAAAGAAGTATATAAAAGACGTGAAAGAAACATGCAGTAAATGAGTCAATTTGTAAGTCTGAATAGCTCAGTAATCATGAAATCTTCATAGTGTCATGTATATGGGTATAAATGTCATATCATGCGTAGGTATATGCGTACATAACATCATCAAGCCTCTGAGGGAATCCTAACATATCATCTCGTCCTCCATGGTCGAAACCATAAGCATATGCCAGTTGATCAGGTGGCTGGTGCATATATAACACCGTAAGCTTTCCCCATAACACATATACATATAATATACGCGTATATAATGCCATTTGTGAATGTTGCATGTTTGCTCGTTTCGTTTATATCATATGGATCATTCCAAAAGAAAAGAAGAGATAGACTTAACATGCCTTATCACAGTCTATCCAATGACCACGTTCAAATCGTCTCATCACAATTTAATCTACAACAACGATAATAATTCTATCGTTAAGCTACGAAAGATGCAACTATCGTATAACGAACGACAAGCTTATTTATTATTAAAACGGGCAGCATCTCCTTTGTTTTCCTTTCTTTCCCCAAGTCCATAAAAATAACAAGATCACATTCGACGTTCAACTATATACTTTCAGCACCACAACACTCCAAATAGCCCAATAACACAATTCACCATACACAACAAGTGCACAAATGTCACCATTAGAACTACTACTTAATACGACGAGCGGTAAGCTTGGATTAGAACCAAACCTCAACTCTTTTTACCATCTCCCATATACTTCAAACACCTTCAAACAGTCCAGAATATAAAAACCTATATGGGCAATACATTACAACCTTATATCCATAATAAAAGTAACATCAAGCAACCCAACAACATATTACAACATTATGGACAACTTCTAGGTATTGTGTGGTTGCTTATTCTCCTTTTTAAAACATCATCCACATAATAAAAATATTTACCAGCATAACAACAATATGAAAACTATAACCAAGCCATTCCTGACGATTTCCAGCCATATGAAGTCATATACACAACTCCAAAATAGTCTGTTAAGAGACAACAACTTATTATACAACTTCAAGTTCTATCATGTAATTCTTCATACAAATAACTTAACCAACACATATATAAGCTTAAGCCCAAGAAATGGAGTTTTATACATACCTTAAATAATCATAAATAAACTGGAACCGAAGCTTCCTTTAGCGTACAAGTAGCCTTAATGGTATCACAACACCATAGAGACTCTTTTCTTTACTTAGGCTAACTTTTGAGGATAGGTCTATGTAAAACCACCTTGGATTAGACTTGGAACCTTGGAGAGTTGTTAGAGAGGTGTTGATAGAGTTTGGGAAATTATCTTGGTCGAAAATAGCCAAAAATGAGGTGTCCAACCCCGTTAAAATGTTCAAGAGTCGTCCACCACCGAAGTGGGTCCAATTGGGAAAATGCAAATATCCCTATACTCTGATGTCGTATCGACAAACATGATTAATGTGTAAGCAAAATAGTGTAACATATTAACCTCAGGATTTGACTCAAAAGAAACATGCATTATTTATAACCTGTTCACTTACTCTAACATAGAGGTCAACGACATTGCCTTTCCATCTTGAATCATGTGCCCTCACACAACAATAGAGAGTAGTTCCACACAATAAAATTTAAGAACAATTAGGAACTCAAGATAGAAATAATTTGCTCACTCTCATAAACAACATTCATATGCCATAAAAGATGAACCATAAGCTTGCTCGTAGTATACTACTCTACTAATCGAGTTCATTCAGTCAAAGATCAAGTAGGACTTTAATTGGTTGTAATGTAGGCTGCGAGGTGGGTAGGATACATTTAGATATAAGAGTGACTACACCTCCCTAAGAACTTTAATACATGTACTCTTAACATTCAAAACCCCACACTTATGTCAAAAAAAACTCCACCTTCACATCAATATACATCAACTCCAAAATTATTTAAGCACAGTTACATCAAGAGTTACCACTTATCCATGAAAGTTTTTCACAACAATATAACTGTTTTTTCTTTCTTTTTTCAATTCAAGTGGCTCTTACGTTTTCAAAATAGTGCACCTTTTTCCTTATTTAGTTAGTTCCACTCAAAAGCCAAACCAGCCATCCCACACTTCAACTTTTACAAAGTTCATAACAATTTCAAGTGCTCAAAAGAGGTACAAGGTTCAAATAGATGGTCAATACAAACAAATGAGTAAAGCTTCTAATGTGGTTGCCAAAGAAACAGGATTACAGGCTCAAAGGGGTTAACTAAGATATATAACAATTAGGTGGTTAAAAGCATATAACTGGCTCAATAAAGAAATGCCTCTATCACTTCCAATACTGAACAAAACTACTATTTCGCTTTGCAAACACACGTGGCAAGTTCTAGACATCAAATGCAATGCATATAATAACACAAAACCTCACACACACATGACACATAACTCACTCAAGATCGGATTATCAAGACACTCTAGTCAAAGCAGTTAAGTAAAGTTAAGCTCATACAATTTAAGGCATTTATACAAGAGTGAAAAACTGAGCCTAAGCGTCAAAACTAAAGCACTCACTACTCTCAAGGCATAATAAAGTCAAGAGATACTGCTTTCATTTCAAATCGCAGCACAAGGTTTCCTACTTCTACAAAATAAAAACTAACTACACTCGAATCAAATAAAACCCTTGGAAAATAATCGCGGCACAAAAGAAAAACCAAGGGGGAATTGATACACTACCCAACAAAAGATTTTTTTTTTGTCTTTTTGTTTCGACTTTAATCCCTCAAGAAACCTGTCGAATGATATCCATCGTCGGGAAATTTTTTTTTTATAAATTTTTTATATTTTTTTCAATTTGTTTCTACTACTCAAACTAACAAAAGAAAAAACAATCAAACCAACTAAAGAAACAACTAAGACTAATATACATACAACATACAAATATCCCCCACCCCACACTTTAAGTTGTGGCATGTCCCCATGACACACAATTAAAAACGCATAAGGTGGAGGAAACATCCCTAAATATCTAGTCGGGGTCTGAATCAAAGTCGTGATCCATTCCACGCACCCGAACTAGTGCACACTTCCATGCAGACAACTTCTTTTCGGCCTTCTTGGGATACACCCCACACTTATCTTTTTCACTCAATGCAGCCTTCCTTTTCACACCCTTCACCTTCCACTCAACACTTGTAGCTGTCTTCTCTTTTTTCACCCCCTTTTCTACATCCATCTTGAACGTTACAGCCTCTTCCCCTACTCTAAGCATGAGCTTTTTCTCATATATATCTAATATTTCTCTACCTGTTACTAATAATGGTCTTCCTAGGATGAGGGGTATCACCTTATTCTCCTCCATCTTCACCACTATATAGTCTACTAGAAATATAAACTTATCCACCCATACTAAGACATCTTCAACAATCTCGTCGGGTGTTGTCTATTTTTGATCTGCCAAGTGCAATGATATTGGTGCAGACCTTATCTCTCCAATCTCATTCTCTAGTTTCCTATAAATTGACAAAGGCATTAGATTCATTGAGGCACCAGAATCACATAAAGATTTATCAAAGTTAAGAGTGCCTAGATAGCAAGGTATAGTAAAACTCCCTGGATCTCCGCACTTCTATTGGAGTTTGTTTTGAAAGATTGCACTGCAATGCTCTGTGAGCTTGACTACTGATGTCTCTTCTCCCTCCCTCTTCTCTGTAAGGATATCCTTCAAGAACTTTTCATAAGCTTGCATTTGTGAGAGAATTTCGGTGAATGGCAGGTTTACATTAACCTGTCTTAGCATATCTAATAATCCCTCAAACTGCTTGTCCAACTTTTCTATATAGAGATTTTAGGGAAAAGGTAAAGAAGGCATGTGCTTGACCTCTTCATTAGAGTCCTCCCTTCTTGAAATTTCCACCTTCTTCTTTTTCTCTACTCCCTTCTCAGCTCCCCCCCCCCCACTTTCTTTTTCAGGTATCACCTCTTTTTGGACTGGAGTGGGATCTTTCAATACTTGTGTGCTTCTCAAGGTCACAAAATTTACCTTTGCTTTGGGATTCTTTTCAGTATCAGTTGGCAGAGTACCTGGGATTCTTTCAGACAATATATTTGTAATTTGTCGCACTTGTCTCTCCAAGTTACGCAAATTTGTTCCAAGTTCTTTAATAGTTGCACCATGAGTATCTAATCTCTCATCTGTCTTGATAATGAAAGACTTTATCAAATCTTCTAACCTAGTCTAAATTGGTTGTTGAGACTGAGACTGTGGCCTCTCCTAAAATCTGGAGTTATTTTGTAGCCATGCATTTTTTGTAACCCCAGGTGAACTCCATGAAAAAACGGGTTGTTTCTAACCCATTGCATTGAAATTATAATTAACCACAACATTCACTTCCTCAATAGTAGCTTGACACTCATGAATAGGGTGTCCTCTTCGACATATATCACAGGCTACATGAGGCTCGTTATGTATCGAGACTAAGGTCAGATTCCTTTTTTCTTTGGCCATGGCATCAAGCTGTACCTGCACAGATGTGTTAGTATCGACCTGATGAACACCAGTTAATCTTATTCTTTCAGCAATCTCCAAGGGCCACTGATTTGCATCTTTAGATAACTCATCTAGAATTGTGACTATCTCTTCTGGAGTCTTTTTCATCAACGGACCTCCATCAGCATTGCTCAAATTTCTACGTGAGATTAGTGTCAATCCATCCCTAAAGTTCTGGAGTTGCCTCCAGAGTTCAACTCTGCTATGTTGACACTTTCGCACAATCTCCTTAAACCTCTCCCAAGCTTCAAACACAGTTTCAGTCTCGTTCTAGAAGAAGTTATGGATTTCTCTTTTAAACTTGCCCGTCTTAGCTTGTAACACCCCAAAAAAAAATCGAAGTACTTAAGCGCTATTAGGAAAGTTGATGTGCTCTAATTAGATTATTTTATGTACAAACAAGGACTATTAATATAATGGATACCAATTTGATATGATAATAAGTGTACGTGGAATATTATAAGTGATGTGGGGTCTAAGGAGAGCCCTAAGTCCAAGTAGAGTTGAAATTTCATAATAGACTAAAGTTTCAAGTGAGTTCGCACAAGACCTAACTTCAAACGAGCATAAATCTCATGATGTGAAGAGTTATATTGTGTATTACCTATAAAAACAAAGGTCTATGTGTATAATTTCTAATTCTTCAAGCCGTTTGTCACTTGGACACTCCTACAAGAGGTAATAACCAAATTATCCAAGGATGGCAGAAGGTGATTCTGCGATCGCAAGTGAGGTTATGCGACTGCAAAAATGGTTACAGACCTGGCCAGCAAAGCTCAGTTCATAACCCGACCCCATTTTGATAAATAGCCTTTGGGGCTTATTTCGGGGTGTTTTTCTGAGGGTTTTAGCGAGAGGTAAGAGAATTTTAGAGAGAGAAGGAGGGAAACTAACAGTCTAATCATCTAATCTTGCACCAATCTTTAAGAATCAAGGAAGCTAATCACAAGATCTTCATCTAAGAGGTAAGATTCAAACCCTAGTCTTCAATTATGAGTTTGGGGTAAAAGATGGGTGATTGGGAGTATGATTCTTGGGTGTCAGAGTATTATTTATAGATGCTTCCAAGAATAACTAACGCTAATGTGTTTATCCTTCCGATTATGCCACCCATATGTCACATGTCTAAAATGACTCACTTCTACTACACCTCAGAACCATGACCATGGTCCCTACATTATCAATACCTACTAGGAAACTCTATGCCTCATGTGTTGAATCAATGATGTCGTCACAATGATTAACCATGTCAGCACTATTGGTAGTAACCTTCATGTCTCTTAGGATATAACCTCCTAAAATGTAGTACTCAGCATATTGATGGATTCTTGAATAATTCTAGCCAATATCAAGCCTCGTTGTTCATATTTATAGAAACCTATGGGGGTTGAAGGCTCAAACATGTCAAATAAGAAGCATCATCCCGTGATCAAATATATTGGATGGGAGGTTTTATGGAAATATTAAAGCTAACACAACTTAGAGTAATTATTGGAGGTCGCCAAAGGTTTAGTTTGGGTGTTTGTCGTGGTGATTTAGAGTTGAAGAAAGTGAACGTGTTATTCTAAACATTTTCTCTATGAATATATTGGGTGAATTGGTAAGGAAGGTAATGTATGTGTAGTGACATTAGGCCTTATGAAATCTCTAAGGAAATAGGCCAAGCTATGAGTATGATGTTTCCCTATTATTGTCCTCCGTGTACCCGTTGTTTCATGTTTCTATTTCTAAGGAGGTTATTGAAGGTGAAGTTAACGGATAGTTAGCTTATGAAGGTACCTAATTGTCATCCTTGTTAGATAAGTCCGGAAGTTAGGGTTGCCTACGCTAATGTGTTATGGCGAACTCTGTAAGTAGAGAAGGTCAGATTGAAGGCCGAAAGTGTTGTGGAAAGGAAATACTTTTTGCTTGGTTGTATAGCAAGTGGTTGTGATTTGAAAGGTACTTTCTATGTGTTATGATTTTAAAATGTGTTGTTCATGTCCAGATATCACTCTTAATAATGTAATGTCGGTAATGTTGAAATTTATATCATCGGTATGTTGTGAGGCTTTGTTGAGTTGTAAATGTATTGTTAGGAGTGGTTTGGTAATTCTCTGGCAGGTGGATAGGACAAATTACAGGGGAAAGTCAGTCGAAAATTTAAAGAATTTGTAAAGATAGCCAAATTTTAATGGCCATAAATAAGTTGAGATTTTGGAAAGGAAAAATAAGACCCATGTAGTCATAAGTGCTTATGCATAATGATTGGAGGTAAAAGGATGGCAACTCTATTATTAGAAGTTACTTGTAAAACATTCGAGGATGAATGTTCTTTAGTAGGGGAGAATGAAACACCCCGAAAAAAAAATTTAAAGTACATAAGCGCTATTAAAAAAATTGATGTTCGCTAATTATATTATTTTGTGTGCAAACAATGACTATTAATATAATGGATATCAATTTGAAATGATAATAAGTGTAAGAGGCATATTATAAGTGATATGGGGTCTAAGGAGAGCCCTAAGTCCAAGTCAAGTTGGAAATTTCATAATAGACTAAAGTTTCAAGAGAGTTTGCACAAAACCTAACTTAAAACGCTCAAAACTCTCATGATATGAAGAGTTATATGGTATTAAAACAAAGGTATATGTGTCTAGTTTCTAATGCTTCAAACCGTTCGTCATTTGCACACTCCTAGAAAAAGTTATGACCAAATTACCAAAGGCTGGCAGAAGGTCATTCTGTGACCAATTCTGCGATCGCAAATGAGGTTATGCGACAACAAACCTGGTTGCAGACCTTGCCAGCGCAGCCCAGTACGAGGCATCGATTCTGCGATGCATTGTGCGACCCACATATCCATTCTGCGGTCCATTATGCGACCACATACTTGATTTCGGAGAGTTAATTTTCCTATTTTCATAACCTAACCCCATTTTAATAAATAGCGTTTGGGGCTTATTTTGGGTTGTTTTATGAGGATTTTAGAGAGAGGTAAGAGCATTTTAGAGACAGAAGGAGGGAACCTAACATTCAAATCATATAATCTTGCACCAATCTTCAAGAATCAAGGAAGCTAATCACAAGATTTTCATCTAAGAGGTAAGATTCAAACCCCTAGTCTTCAATTTCGAGCTTGGGGTAAAAGATGGGTGATTGGGAGTATGATTCTTGGGTGTAAGAGTTTTATTTATACATGCTTGTACTAATAATATTTGTGGGATGATTGTTGAGCTCAAATAAGTAATGATTGGGTTGTAGAGTGAAGGAAATCTTGTAGAAGAACCTTGTAGTTAAATTTGCACACCTAGTGTTTGATAAAATGCTCAAATGAGCTGAGACCATGAATATCTTCCTAATTATTGTTTAATTTTTTTATGTTTAAAATTAGATTGGGATTGCTAGAATTTTTGGAACGTTGTAGTAATTTAAGGAAAGCTCAAAGCGAGGTATGTTGGCTAAACTACTTTCTTAGAATTGAATTCAATGATATTCTCATAAGTTTCTAGTATGGTTGTCTCAAGTTCCTTATTCTATGTTCCGAGTTGTTTCCAATGAATTAGATTGTCCTGAATAAGCAAAGTATCGAGAATTATGTATTCAAAATGTGTTCCGAATGTTCCTATCACATTGTGTTATCTTTTGGGAATGTGTTCAAAATGATATGTGTATTAGAATTCTATGTCTTTGAGTTGTGTTTCAAATGAAGGTTATGATGCCAAATTGTGTGAGAAAACTCAATATGCTTAAGACTCTTAATTGCTCATATGTGTACCTAAAGTCTTGATTGGAAATATCTTACTGTTGATAACCTGTAAAGATGGTTGGAAGTGAAATAAGTGAATTGGGGATATAAAGTGTGGCCAACGTGCCAAGAGTGAAAGTTATACTTGTGGCCAATGGTGCCAATGGAATGAGAAGATGTGAAAGAAGTATGTAATGCGATGATTGATATAAGTGAAATTTATACTTGTGGCCAATGGTGCCAATGAAATGAAATGATGTGAGAAAGATTATGAAATGAGCTTTGATTCAACTATTCGAAAATTGACTTCGATAATAGAATTGCCTAAAAGCTCATGAACTCAAGTGACGCCCATATGCGGCTGTTTTAGCTAATGCTATGCTTTGTGAGTATTTTTAATGTGTTTTGCGTTCTTACATGTTCGTGAGTGGAAATTGTGTATTGTCCATTTTAGGGAGAAGTATTTCAAGAATAAATGATGTGTTACTTATGTATTATTTTAACTGGTGCTTCGACTCCCAATCATTTTACTCCATTTCTTGGAAAGAAATCCATTGTGTTTAAAGCCTTCATTACTAATGAACTTAAAGTTGTGATTTCCAAAATATTCTATTTGTTGATAATTATGATGATGACGATCCATGAAAGGGAAGAAATGAAAGTGTGGAATATGAAATACGACATTGTGCCATGAATGAAGAATCATATGTATAGCCAAGAGCCAATAAAATAATGATGTTGTAAGTGGTTAAAAGTACCAATAAAGCTATATACGATATGAAAGGTCATGAAGTAAATGAAATTTGTATTTATGTTTTCTTTGTATGCAAATCAAATAAAATGTTACTCCTTATTCAGGAGGAGATTGATGTGTTAAAATTATTCCCCTTATATGGGATGAGATTGATGTGATAAAATTATTTCCCTTTAGGATGAAATGATTGATAGAAATGGATGATGTCTCGGAAGAGATGGCCTTGCCGATCGGGTCGTGATTGGACGCCATGCCGCACACATGGTGGTAATTGTGCTTGAATTTGTAATTGAAATTGTGATTATGGTTGATGTCTCGGATTAGATGGCCTAGTCGATCAGGTCGTGATCGGACTACGTGCTAAAAGTATGGTGGTATTCGTATTGTGAACATTAATATTATGAACAGTGATATTGTGAACAATGGTATATTGCTGCTAAAGATCTCCCAACCAAAAATAATATTATCTTCGTATTTTTTAAATTAATATTGCTTAACTTGGAAATTTGATATCATTGATTGTTGATTGTTGTTTCCATGGTTTTCCCTTTTTATGTTGGCATTCTATTTTGAAAGAGGACAGTTAGCTTTACATACTAGTACTATTCCATATGTACTAACGTCCTTTTTGCCGGGGGCACTGCATCTTCTATGGATGCAGGTGGTTCATCAGCGGACAGCTTTGGTCCTCATTTGCAGTCACTCTCTATTCAGCAGGTTTTGCTAAGCCCTACTCTATTCTGGGCTTTAAGTCATCTTACGTTGTATTTTGTACTATGAGGTATAGCCGGGGCCTTGTCGACGACACTTCCATTCTTCACTTTTGTTGCACTTAGAGGCTCCGTAGACAGGTTGTGAGTGGTATTCAATGTTGTGAATCGAACTAGAAATGTTGGAATTTGGAAAACATGTTTTTCATTATATCTATAAACTTGTAATAATTTGGAAATTATAAATGAAGCTGCTAATAGAAATGAAATGGGAGTTGCTAATGAAATCTTTTCAATGTTTGATTAATGGAGTACATCTCCTCTTTATTCATGGATGCGTTTGGGTAGAAGGAAATCTAACAGGCTTGCTCGGCCGGGTTCATTCGGTTGAGCTCCGGTCGCGCTCCTTAATTTCGAGGCGTGACAAACATGCTAACAGAGCCAGGTTTTAAAGTGTCCTAGGATATCTTGGAGCCGTTTCTAGTAGAGTCCTTCTTATCGGTGTGTTGTCAACCACTTCTATAATGAGGAGGCTACTTCAAAATTTAGGAATTTCACACTTATTTGGTACTCCAGATCGTGCGATATATCTCAAGATAGGTAGTTAATTTCCTCGTCATGTCTCATTTTCCATATGAGTAACCCACGAGTTCGAGCTAGCGAGAAGTGGCTAAAAGAACCAGTTGCTAGGAGAAAATGTCCTTGTCTCTATTTTTGTGACCACGCCACCAGATCATGTGGTTAGAACACCTAAGAATCGAAAGAGTTTTGTTTGTTCCATTAAGCCGGAATGCTATATTTGTAAGAAGTGCCACTTGGGGACATGTTGGCTGACTCTTGAAATATGTTATGGTAGTTGAATGAGAGGGCACAAGAAGAAAACATGCAATAGGTTGGGTACACCTAGATGGGTCTACCCGATATGCGGCGGGAACATTTTGTGCCATGTTGTGAGTATGCGAATGAGTGTGTTAAGGGTGGCAGGCTTGGGAAATTCCCAAGGCCCATACAGAAAACTGTTACAGAGATCTTTACTTCCTATGTGAAGTCCTGGAGCAAAGATAAGAGGTATTCTTATGACTTATGCAAAAAGGGTAAATATTAGGTCAGCGGGGCGAGTCAGCTTAGCGGACCTCATACCAGTTGCGTGTAATGTAGGAGATGTCATTCGGGGGGTATGTCACTATGATACCGATATATGTTATGGATATGGATTCAAGGGGCATCAGTTAAGATACTGTCCTATTAACCTAAAGTCATCAAGTAAGTCACTCGTTAGTACATCATTATGAACATGCATAATTTTTCCTTGTTGTATATGTACACAAATATGGTCTTAACAAGACGCTGAATTATAAAACTTTCCACGTACTTACTTTCTGAATGAGACACATTATTCGTGAAGCCACTCTATCACAAATTCTCTTATTTAAAACATCTTGTGGATAATTATTTCCTTGAAGTGAGTTATAACCCTAGGCTAATACTACCCATTTATTTCGCCAAGTTCTCAACAAAGGGCTATACCTGATGAATTTCTTATAGGACCTTCTGATTCAAATGGATAACATCTGCTCACTTATGCTTATGCATGCACCGTCATAAATTTTACCTATGTGGTATCAAATCCAATGTATAGCGCCCCAGTGTTGAGATCCTTCTTGAACCACTACTATTTTCTTCGGTGTATGTAGCGCCTATGGTTTGAACAATCACTTTACTCTTTTGTGAATATTATCATCCTTTTCACTGTGTATTAACATGAGAGCATGTCTCAGCACCTATCATATGTGTACATGTCAATTGAAAGGGGTCACTTGTCCGCAAAAACGTTTTTGGGAAATTTGAGATTTTCACAAATTCATCACAGGAAGATATTTTTGTTGGCCCATTTCAGTATGACTTTCATGTCCACTTAGATCATTCTGCAGTAAGTGGCTCACTTTGTTCCTAGTATTGTAGTTTCCCATAAAGTGGCCTGGTATTGCAGCTTGAGAGTTATTATGGTAGAAACATGTTTGGCTCATTGCAAATAGTTCATTCTCTCTAACCAATATATGATTTCACCCCAATATTAAGATGTCCTAGCTATGTGGTTTCACTCGTGAAATGTTGAAATTAGATGCTTTCAGATTTTGGCACATACCGTAAGCATATTTATTTGAAAGACAAATTTTTCGTATCTCTAGTCCTCTCATATAGGATCAACTATTGGCAAGTGTTAAACTATCATAATGATAATAATTTCACAAGTGTTCAACTTCTTTTTTTCATCCTAATTGTCTGGTGGGATATCTATTCCTTATGTTAGTTAATGTTAAGAGCGTAATGCAACCACAGGTATTTTGAAACCCATATCACATTCAGGGTTCCAAAATATTCTCACTTTGAGTTAAATGGATTTTTCTCTACATTCCAAGAGGAGACTAGCATCACGTACTTAGCTATTTGTCTTTGAGGCCTACTATTGCCGGACAAGGCACATATGGAATGAAACAATTGTTGTTGTCCTTTTCATGACTCATAGTCTTCCAAGAATAACTGATGCTAATGTCTTTATCCTCCCGATCATGCCTCCCAAAGATCACATGTCTAAAATGATTCACTTCTTTTACATCTTAAGATCATATACATGGTCCATACATTATTAATGCCTACTAGGCAACTCTATGCCTCATTTGTCGAATCAATGATGTCATCACAATGATTAACCATGTCAGCGCTATTGGTAGTATCTTTCATGTCTCTTAAGATATAACCACCTGAAATGCCCTGCTAGTATATTGATGGAATCTTGAAATAAAAAAACATTCCAGCCCAATCTCGGACCTCGTTTTTCCTATTTATAGTAACCTATGGGGTTGAAGATTCAAACATGTCAAAGAAGAAGCGTCATCCCGTGATCAAATATATTGGATAGGAAGTTTTATGTTCATATGTAAGCTAGCACACCTTAGAGTAATTGTTGGAGGTCGCCAAAGGTTTAATTGGGTGTTCGGCATAGGGATTTAGAGTTGATGAAAGTGAACGGGTTATTCTCAAGATTTTTACTATGAATATATTGGGTGAATTGTTAAGGAAGGTAAAGTATGTGTAGTCACATTAGGCCTTATGAAACTTGAAGGAAATAGGACAAAATATGAGTATGATGTGTTGCTATTATTGTCCTCTGTGTACCCGGTGTTTCATGTGTCTATGTCTAAGGAGGTAGTTGGAAATACTTTGTCTGTCGTTCCGGTGAAAGCTAGTGAAGGTGAAGTTAATGGATAATCGGATTATGAGGGGTATCTATTTGCCATCTTTGTTGGATAAGTCCATGAGTTGAGATTGTCTATGTTGATGTGTTATGGCGAAGTCAGTAAGTTGAGGAGGCCACATTGAGGGCCAAAAGTGTTAAGGATATTAAATCTTCTCACTTTAGTGTATAGTCCAATGACTGTGGATCAAAAGGTACTTCATTTGTGTTACGATTTAAATATGTGCAGTTCATGTCCAGATGCTCCTTTTGATAATGTAATGTCGATAATGTTGAAATTTATATTATTTGTATGTTATGATGCTTTGTTGAGTTGTGGATGTGTTGTTAGGAGTTGTTTTGGGGTTACTCTGGCAGGTGGATAGGCCCAATTACAAGGTGGATAGTAAAATTTGGGAGCTTAAGATGTGTGGAAGAAGAAACGAGTTATGTTAAGTGTTTGGGGACGGACTCTACTCCTCATTCGAGGACAAATGTTCTTACGTGGGGGAGAATGTAGCACCCCGGAAAATTTTGAAGTACATAAGGGCTATTAAGAAAGTTGATGTGTGCTAATTATATCATTTTGTGTGGAGAAGAGGACTATTAATATGATGAATATCAATTGGATATGATAATAAGTGTACGAGGCACATTATAAGTGATGTGGGGTCTAAGGAGAGCCCTAAGTCCAAGTCAAGTTGGAAATTACATGATAGACTAAAGTTCCAAATGAGTACGCACAAGACAAAACTTTGGACAATCATATCTACATATATATAGGGATTTATGTGATTAACAACCTATCAAATGAAATATCTTTGAGTCTAGTTTCAAACGCTTCAAACCGTTCATCAGTTGGACAATCGTACAAAAGGTTGAAAGAATGTGATTCTGCGGACCGCAAAAGTGGTCTGCGGACAGTTGAATGATCGAAGAACTTACCAATTTAGCCAGTTCTTCGCACCAGTCTCACGGTCCATTGTGCAGACCTCATACCCGTTCTGCGGTCCATTCTACGATGGCAGACCTGAGTTTCGAGGGTTCATTTTTTGATTTTTGTAACTCGACCCCATTTTTAGAGAGAAGTGAGAGTATTCTTGAGAGAGGAAGAAGCTCAAGTGCTTTGTTCATCAAGATATTGTCAAAGCTTTGAAATCCAATAAGAAACTCTCACAAGATCTTCATTCAAGAGGTAAGGATCAAACCCTAGTTTTCAATTTCGAATTTGGGGTACAAAATGGGTGATAGGAAGTATGATCCATGGGTGTAAGAGTATTATTTATACATGCATGTACTAATAAGGTTTGTGGGAGTATTTTTGAGCTCAAATAAGTAAGGATTGGGTTGAGAATTTAAATAAAACTCGTGGAAGAACCTTGTAACCAATTTGCACATCTACTGTTTAATAAAATGCTCGAATGACCTGAGACCATGAATATCTTCCTAATTATGGTTCACTTTTGTTATGTTTCAAATTAGATTTAAGTTGCTAGGATTTCCGGAACATTGTAGTAATTTATGGAAAGCTTAAAGCGAGGTATGTTGGCTAAACTACTCTATTATAATTGAATTCCAAGATGTTCCCGTAAGTTTCAAGTATGGTTGGTTTAAGTTCCTTATTCTCATGTTTCGAGTTGTACCCAATAAATTCAATCGTCCTGAGTAAGAAAAGTGTCGATAATTATGTATTCAAAATGTGTTCCGAATGGTCCTATCACATTATGATATGTGTGTTAAAATATTATGGCTTTGAGTCATGTTTCAAATGAAAGTTAGTATGCCAAATTGTGTTAGAAAAACTCAATATGCTTAAGACTCTTAATTTCTCATATGTGTATCTAAATTCTTGATTGGAAATGTCTTATTGTTGATAATCTATAAAGATGGTTGGAAGTGAAATAAGTGAATTGGGGATATAAATTGTGGCCAACGTGCCAAGAGCGAAAGTTATACTTGTGTCCAATGGTGCCAATGAAATGAGATGATGTGAGAAAGATTATGAAAAGAACTTTGATTCAACTATTCCAAAATTGACTTTGAAAATAGAATTCCCTAAAATCTTATGAACTCAAGTGATGCCCATATGTGGCTTTTTTAACTAATGGTGTGCTTTGTAAGTAGTTTCAGTGTGTTTTGCATTCTTACATATTATTGGGTGGAAATTGTGTATTGCTCTTTTTGTTGAAAAGTATTTCAAGAATAAATGATGTGTTACTCGTTTATGATTTTAACTTGTGCTTCGATTTTCAATCATTTTACTCCATTTCTTGGAAAGAAATCTATTGTGTTTAAAGTTTTCATTACTGATGAACGTAAAATTGTTATTTCCAGGATATTATATATGTTGATATTTATGATGATCATACATGAGAGTGATAAAATGAAAGTGTTGAATATCAAATACGGCCACCGTGCCTTGAATAATGAATCTCTTCAATGGCTAAAAAAGCCAAGGGAATATTGTTGTTGTGATTGGTTGAAACTTCTAATGGAGATTTATACAATGTGAAAGATGATGAGATAAATATATTTGTATTTATGTTATCTTTGTGTGCAAAACAAAAATGTTTTTGGGAGTATCGATAGTCACCGAGAAAGGGTAGGTTGAAATAACCTAACTCCGAAACTACATGTGCCGGTGTAGGAGTGGATTGTGATTATTCCCTTTCTTTGGGATGAGATTGATGTGATAAAATCATTTCCCCTTTATTGGGATGAGATGATTGATAGAAAAGGATGATGTCGATCCACACGGCATTGCTGTGAGATGGCCTAGCCGATCGAGTCGTGATCGGACGCCATGCCGCACACATAGTGGTTATTGTGCTGGAAATTATAATTGAAATTGTGATTGTTGTTGATGTCTCGGATGAGATGGCCTAGCCGATCGTGGTGTGATCGGACTCCATGCTAGTACTATTCCATATGTACTAACGTCCCTTTTGCCGGGGGTGCTTCATCTTCAATGGATGCAGGTGGTTCATCAGCGAGCAGCTTTGGTCCTCATTAGCAGTCACTCTCTATTCAGCAGGTTTTGTTGAGCCCTACTCTAATCCGAGATTTAAGTCATCTTACGTTGTATTTTTTACTATGAGGTATAGCCGGGGCCTTGTCACCGACACTTCTATTCTTCAGTTCTGTTGCACTTAGAGGTGTTGTAGACAGGTTGTGGGTGGTGTTGGATGTTGGGAATCGAACTAGAAATGTTGGTCTTTGGAAAACCTGTTTTTCACTATATCTATAAACTTGTAATAACTTGGAAATTATAAACGAAGTTGCTAATGGAAATGAAATGGGAGTTTCTAATGAAATCTTTTCAATGTTTGATTATTGGAGTACATCTTCTCTTTGTTCATGGATGGGTTTGGGTACAAGGAAATCTAACATGCTTGCTCGGTCGGGTTTATTCGGTTGAGTGGCGATCGCGCTCATTTCGGGGCGTGACATGTTGATTGTTGATTGTTGATTATTGATTAAAGGTTCTGTTTATCTTATGGGTGATTAAGAATGATATTGATTACCACAATTTGAGATTTGGATTAACTAGGAGCAAAAGGATGGGTTGTTGGGTGTAGAAACACCATTAATAAAGGCTATGATGCTTTATGCCTACTAAGTGTTTGATAAAATATCTAAGTGACTAAAACATGAGCATTATTGCTAATATTGGTTCCTCTTGATATATATTGCCCTAGTGTATTGTTGAAAGAGGCAACGAGCATTGTGATACGCTTAAAAAGGCCAAAGTAAATTTATGTGAGGCAAAGTCTCTATGTTTGTGAATGTTTATGAATCTCCCTTTGTCTCATTCTTTATGACTATTACGAATTGCATCATAAAGTAATTATACCTCAATTCCATGAATAGTAGTAGAACTTTTGTTCTCTATATAACATAGTTTCATAATTCATTCCATATCCCAGGAGCCTCAGTTATGACATATCAATTTATTATGAATACATGTCTCAGTCCAGTTCTATTAGACATTCCAGTATCATGTAACTCAATATGATTCAGTATTGCACTATCATGTATTGTAGTATGATTTTCAGTTCCTGATTTTAAAACCCTGAATGATGAACACCTGTATTTGGGCCTGAGGCCGCAATTTATGCTTTATGAATATGTGGGCCTGAGGCCGTTGTTTATGCTTTATGCATCTTTGGGCTTGAGGCCAAAGTTATGTATATGTACACTTGGGCCCGAGGCCGTAGCTTGTGCACATATATATTGAGAAGATGGTAGAACAGGTTGTAGAGAAGTCTTTTCAGAATGCAGGAACAATCAAAGCCTTGGAGCACAGGTTTGCAAGCTTGCAGTACGATATTTGTCCGCTGGGTACTTCTTTTTTCCATTTCTTCCAGCAACAGCAGAAATAGATGGTGTCTTTAAGAGAACAAATACACCACTTGAAAAGTGATCACTTTGTGCCCTAGAAACCCTAAAGTCCTCAAGTCACTTCTCTTCCTCCCATAAGTGCATTCTCACACCAAAGATATTCCCCTCCTCGTCTTGATTATCCTTTTTCTATTTTTTTTATCCCCAAAGAAAAAGCCATATAGCTGCTCATAACCCATTTGCTCAAACTACTAAAGAACCCAAATTTGACATTGAAAAATTAGTTTGGGAAAGTAAAGATGCACTTGCAGCCTAGAGACACGTGAAAAGAAGAGGGAGGTAGGAGAAAGCTCAAAAAATGCCAACTATGAAAACCTCATGATCTCTACCCTTTAAATACCAAGCCTCTATGTTGCTGAACTACATAGTGATTTAGAGGAGGTGACACATCAAGGGTTTGATACCCAACAAACAGATAAACTTACTTATGTTTCTATCCAAGAAGTTCCAATAGAGGATAGTTCTGAGGTAAGTACTATTTCCTCCCAATATTCTTCAGAAGAAGAACTTTCTCCCATTTTCATGAATCAGCTCATGGAGCCAGAGGTCTCTGAAGTTGAAGATGATTATTATGTGATGACTTATGAGTCAATTCCAGAAAGGAGATATGACTCGGCAACAGCCAAATAGGTAGGTACTGATCTCCATACCTTTACCTTGGATGATATAAAAGTCTCAATATTTCACCAAAGAATCCAAGATTTCTACACTTGGATGGTGACCAAGAATTTGGCAGAGCGAGAAATTTACATAATTCTATCTGAATTCACTTTTCACTATTAATGTATTCTTCGAGACTGGTGGAATTCCCTTGGGTTGCAGGACAATAATGCTTTCCTTACTTCCCAAAATTTTACTTTTAACATTAGAATCTTGCATGAAGTTTTTTGTGGCGATCAAATTTGTATCATCATAGAAGATAAATACCAGTCAATAACTGCTCCGAAAATTAGTTACATTAGGCAAGCCATTTTTTATGCTCTTGATGATATATGTGCAAAAAGATCTACTCTAAAGCAGACAATGATGAATAATCTAACACTTGATAGAGCTTGACCAGGTAGGACATGATCATATGAAAGAATGATTTCTCATGCGAGGCGCCAAGGAAGAATTTCCAAAGATTCAGGTTTCCAAAATTCTCAAGCGACATGTCCAAGTTCAGAAGAAGAAAAAATATTTTAGAAGGGGAAGGGAGGGTAATGCGAGAGGAAATAGAGCATGTTTTATTTGTAATAAAATATGACATTTTGCGAGGATCTGACTGCAATCGAAGCAGTGTATTAGACTTCTCTCTGAAATTACAGACTACATAGGCTTTCATTTCAGCGAAGATGACTATCACGAATCCGTTTCTCACTTGAAGATGAGCCCACATAAGGGACTCTATTTTCCCTGGATGTTTATGAAGAATATCGTGATGATCATTACCAAATTTCAGAACTAAATCCAAAGGTCAAAGAAGAGATCCACAGCATCACAGTGATCCCGTAAGCAGAAATCAAAGTCAATGCATCCAAGTGGGATAAACAAACACATGTCATAGCTTTTGACCACTCTCACCTTAAAAGGACAATCAAGGCTACTTTTGCTTTCCATATGATACATCCCATGTAGACTATCCCTGTGGATATAATCCAGAGTATTTCTTTGAATGAATAGATCGAAGCATGTCCCATGGAATGGAGTGTGCACTTTCACATCGAAGGTAGAAATGTGTAGTTGTTCAAGGTTCCTTTCGCATGTCACTACCAATGAGAAATTGAATGTTCCTGCTAAGAATGCCTTGAAGAGTTAACAGAACACTATCGGGTTCCCAAAAAGAAAAACAAGAAGGCCAGAAAGAAAAGGTGCAAATCATCTGCATAATGCCTTCCATAAAGGTATGAAAACATCGACCCATCACTTGGCTTGCTCATCTCCCAGGTAAGTATAAATATCTTGTCAGCTATAACCCTCGGGAATGGCCAAAATTTCCAGAGAAAATGCCAGGCCAATCACCCTAGTTGGGAAGATGATGGGGTAGCCGCTATTTCCAACAATCCTGAAATACTAATATATAGCCTTATTAGCGGTGGATATACCCATAATTTTGCACCTCTTTAACATTTCAGTAAATATGGTGCAGATCATGCCCCCAAAAATCCTCAAAATGAATGTTGTTTTGCTCTAAGGAGAAAAACCACCATCTAGTTACTTTGAAGCAACAATCAATTGTCAGTCTGAAAATTATATTTCTCAAAATAGAATCTTGAACAACATTGATAGCACTGTTATAAATATTTTACACACTCAGAATAAAATGCTTAGCAGTGTGGAAAATGAGAAAAAGGTCGAACAGGTTGTAGGAAAGTCTTCCCAACATACAGGATGCATCAAAGCCTTGGACCACATGTTAGTATGATTTCAGTACGATAATTGTCCGCTGAGTACTTCTCTTTTTCATTTATTCCACAAAGTGATGGTGTCTCTAAAGTGATAGTGTCTCTACACAACTACACCTCTTGAAAAGTGATCACCTTGTGCTCATGAAACCCATATGTACTCAGGTCACTTCTCTTCTTCCCACCAGTACATTCTCAGCCCAAAGTTATCCCCCTCCTCGGCTAGATTATCCTTTTTCTATATTTTTCTCTCCCTAAAGAAAAATCCATATAGCTGCTCATAATCATTTTTCTCTAACTATTAAAGAACCTGAATTTGACATCGCAAAGTTAGTTTGGAAAAAATAATGCACTTGCAGCCTAGAGACACTCGAAAAAGAATAGAGATGTAGTAGAAAGCTAAAAAAAATGCTAACTATGAGAACCTCAAGAGCTCTACCCTCCAAACCCCAAGCCTCTATGTTGCCCAACCACATAGAGATTTAGAATAGGTAACATCTCAAGGGTTCGATACCAAGAAAAAAGAGGAGCTTACTGATGATTTGATCCAACAAGTTGCAATAGAGGATAGTTCTGAGGTAAGTACTAATTCCTCACAAGTTTCTTCAAAAGAATAACTTCCCATTTTCATGAATCAGCTAGGGAGCCAGAGGTATTCGAAGTTGACGATGATCATGACGGCAGGACTGATGAGCCCATTCCAGAAAGGAGTTATGATTCCACCACAACCAAAGAGATAATGAAGAATGCTCCAACACTTGATATATCTTGACGCATGTCATAATTAATTATCGGAATGAATGATTTATTGTGCCAAGCACCAAGGAAAAAGTTCTAAAGATTCAGGTCGCCAAAATTCTCAAGCGACATGTTCGAATACTAAATACTTCAGAAGGAGAAGACCAGGAAGGTCAAGGAGAAAAAGAGCATATGTTATTTGAAATAAAATATGACATTTTGCGCGGAACTACCTGCATTACAAGCAGTCTATTAAACTTCTCTATGAAATTATAGATTACACATGCATTCATTTTGGTGAAGATGTCAATCTTGAATCAGTTTTCTCTTTTGAAGATACTCCCATAGGAGAGACACTCTTTTCCCTAGATGTTTATGAAGAATATGGAAATGATCATTACAAAATTTAAAAGCCAAAGCCAAAGGTGAAAGAAGAGATCCAAAGCATCACGGTGATCCCGCAAACAGAAATCAAAGTCTATGCATCCATGTGGGACAAACAAACACATGCCATAACTTTCTTTAACTCGGAAGCAGCCTCCTCACTCATTAATCCTGTAGCCTTACATTATGAGTATTGGGTGCCATAACTCAAGAATTTCAACACAAAGTGCAATGGAATTCTAGCCGGAACTGTCATTACCAGGCACCCGATCACCATTGAATTCTTCCTAGGACTGAAGTATATGAGCAATTTGATTGAGACACATGTTCCAGGTATGGATTTGATTATTGGGTTTAATATTTATATGGTTTTGCACGACAAACACCATATCAATGCCAATGTGATAGCATTCAAAAAGCAGTTCAAGCCGTATTGTGTAGTCCTGAGATTGAACCAACTCACAAAAGAAGATCAAGTCAGGGAAATCAAAGCACAAATCACACAACACTCCTGTGTAGAATTTCACATTGAATTCATAACACAATGTGACAACCTTTATAAAAAAATTAAGAGTTATTCATTAAGCTACATTTGAAGAAAAATGATAATATCAATCCTACACTAGCAAGTCACTCTGGTATGAATGCACACCACTTTCAGCTTGCAAAAAAGGAGTATCAGGAGCTAGTGGATTTCGATCTCATTATGCCATCAAATTCACAATGGGTGTGGTAAGCATTTTATGTTAATAGAAAGCCAAGCAAATAAGAGGTAAATTGAGATTGCCAATTAATTACCAACCACTCAATCATTTTCTTTTGGATGACAAGTTTTCAATCCCTAATAAGCTCACCCATTTGTCCCAACTTGTCTAAAAAACATATTACTCTAAGTTTGATCTCAAATCAATCTTTTGGTAATTGTGAATGCACCCGGATGATAGGGAAAAATTTGTTTTTGTATTCCCGATTATCATTTTTAGTGGAAAGTCATGCCTTTCAGTTTAAAAACTGCTCCATCTTTGTTTTAAAAGTCCATGATTAAAATATCTCAGTCCATCCTTCAAACATCATTTCTTTATATTGATGATATTTTACTATTCAGTGATACTTGGGAGGAGCATATAAATTTGCTCAATCATTTTGCATCTTTAATGCGAAAAAATAAAATCATCCTTTTAGGTAAAAAAAAATGGTTTTTGCAAAAATTGATATTGATTTTCTGGGCATGAAATATTCCCATGGAGAACACACCTCAGGTCCTCATATTTCTAAGGAATATCTCATGTTCTCCGATTTTGGGTTCACAACGAAGCAAATACAACAGTGTTTAGGAATACTAAATTTAGTGAGAGATTTTATTCTTATTTTTATACATATATTTCTCCTCTGACAAATATTTTGAAGCAAATTACCCAGCCATGGGGCAAGGATCAAAAGGATGTAGTGATAAAGAATAAAAGAGATGTCTCAAAGTGTTAGAATCTTTGCACATTTCCTCATATGGAAATAAAATATTGCAGACAGATGCCAGTAATGAATATTGGAGCGCAATTTTATTTGCGAAAGAAAATGTTCATAGAAAAATATATGGTTACGCTAGTGAAAGATTCAAGGATGCTGAACAACACTATCATTCCACGTTCAAGGAGATTCTTGCAGTTAAAAATTGGACTAAAAAGTTCAATTTTCATCTAATTCACTCACAATTTCTTATACAGATGGTTATGAAGAATTTTTCGAGGATGATCCAGTTGAATCCAAAGGTCATTCCGAATCTGCAAATTCTCGGATGGGCTGAATGGTTTTGACCATACAAGTTTCAGGTCAAGCACTTGAAAGGGAAATATAATGTTTTAACTGATTTTCTTTGAAGGGAAGTGTGATGACCCAAAATGTCATATTTAATTTAAACATTCATTTTTGTGTTATAAGACCTTGAAAATCACTATTCACCACTCCTCAACTTGCGTGCACAGTCCAAATAATTTTCCAAAAAGGTTTTTATATGAAAAATTGATTAAAATGTGAAATAGAGCTTTAAAACTCAATTGAGTTAATTTTTGTCAATATTTTGAGCAAACGGAGTTGGATTAGTGTTTTGATAGCTCTGGTAGGTTCGTATCGTGATTTGGAACTTATGTGTATGCCTAGAATGGAATTCGGAGGTCCCTAGCTCAAATTATCGCTATTTAACGGAAACAAGAAATTAAAAGGCTAAAGATTTCCAAAGTTTGTCTACGGATTTGACTTTTTGATGTCGGGGTTGGAATTTGATTCTAGAAATTTGAATAGGTCTGTTATGTCATTTATAACTAGTGTGCAAAATTTGAGGTCAATCGGACTTGATCTGATAGTTTTCGTCATCGAATGTAGAAGTTGAAAATTCTTAAGTTCCTTAAGCTTGAGTTGGGGTATGATTCATGGTTTTAGCATTGGTTGATGTGATTTGAGGTCTCGACTAAGTTTGTATGATGTTTTAGGACTTGTTGGTGTATTTGGTTGAGGTCCCGGGTGCCTCGGGTAGATTCTGGATGGTTAACCGATCAAAATTTGGACTGAAGGAAAATCTAATATTTTGGCCTTCTGGTGTAATCGCACCTGCGGATTTTAGACCGTAGATTCGAGCTTGAAGAAGCAAGCCATGCCTCACAAAAGCGCGACCGCATAAGCGGCCCACGCATCGCAGAAGGGGGAAAAAGGGGAATGGGCAGCCTTGCACAGAAGAGAACGCTTCTTCGCATAAGCGAGTCCGCAGAAGCGAGCCAGCCCACAGAAGCAACCCCCATTTCCACAAAAGCAGAACCGCAGATGCGGTCAAGTGTCTGCATATGCGAAAAAGCCTGGACATAACCCATAAAATCGGAAGTTAACTATTTTTACTCATTTTTGTGTTTTGAATCTCGTATTTAGGCGATTTCAAAGGGATATTTCACTACATTGAATTGGGTAAGAGTTCTATAACCAAAGGTGATTACATTTCATAAATCCATGTCTATATTTGTCATTTATTTGGGATTTAGATGGAAGGAATTGGAATTTTTGTAAAACTTTCCATAAAAAGAAAAATTTAAGATTTGGAAGTCCATTTGACATCAGAATTTGATAATTTTTGTATGGTTGGACTCGTCTCGGAACAAGTGTTTGGAATTTGTAAGTTTTTCGGATATTCGAGACGTGCCCCCCACCATTGATTTTATAGATGAATTTTGGATTTTAATCCGAAAAATTAGATTGAATATATTGCATTGTTTATGACTAGATTTGAGGTTTATTCGAATAATGAATTTGGTTGCAAAGTGAGGTAAGCGTCGTGGTTAACCTTGACTTGAGGGAGTAGGATTTATTTGTCTATTTGCTACGTGATTTAATGTGTGAGTACAATATATATGTGAGGTGACGAGTACTTATACGTTGTGGTTGAGTCAAAGCATGCTAGAGGAATTTATTTCATTTTGAATAATTGCTTATTTAATTAAGATATTCCTACTTAATTTTATTATTAATTATTTGATGATTATTTATGAAATTTTTATTGATTTAATTATTGTTGAATATGGTGCGAAAGAGTGTAAAAGTATGAAGGGTGATGTCGTGCCATTTTTATTATTTATACTATCATTGTCACGATGAGAAAGAGTGTAAAAGCACGAAGGGTGTTGTCGTGTCATTTTTGAATGTAAAAGCACGAAGGGTGATGCCGTGCCATTTTTTAGAGAGTGTAAAAACACGAAGGGTAATGCCGTGCCAAAAGAGAGTTAAAGCATGACGAGTGATGCCGTGACAATTATTATTATTTATTTATCAGTTTATGGGAGGAATGAGAGTAAAAGCACGAAGGGTGGTGCCGTACCATTTTCATATTATTAGTTGCTCATTTTATTGTTGATGAATTAATTGGCTGCCAAGTGGTACTTCTCCTGCTGAAATTATTACATCATTCCCCTTCGCATGTCCCCTCCAAATTTATAAATTATTATTTATTGTATTATTGTTGCTTCGTATTTGTATATACTTGTACAGGTTGTTTACGTAAGTATATTGTCATAGCCTCATCACTACTTCATCGAGGTTAGGCTCGACACTTACGGAGTACATTACTACACTATGCACTTCTTGTGCAAATTTTGGAGTTGGTCCCAACGGCGTACCATAGACGTACTCGGAGGAGACTTGAGGTATAACTGCACAGCGTTCGTAGTTCTGAAGTCTCCTTCTATCTTATCTTAGCTGTGTATTATCTTTCAAATAACTTAAATTTTATTCAGTTCTTTATTTGTATAATTCTAGTAGCTCGTGCACTTGTGACACCGGATTCGGGGATGTATTGTGATGATTTGGTAGTTATGGTGTTCCGCACTTTATTTCAGTAATTGACTTTTGTTTAATTTAATTTGCTTAAAAAATTGTTAAGATTATTTTAACGTTGGCTTGCCCAGCAAGTGAAATGTTAGGCGCCATCACGGTCCTGAAGGCGGAAATTTCGGGTTGTGACAAGTTGGTTTCAAAGCACTAGGTTACTTAGGTCTCATAAGTCACGAGCAAGCTTAGTAGAGTCTGAAGAATTGGTACAGAGACGTCTGTACTTATCTCTCAGAGGCTGTGAAGTTTAGGAACAATATCACTTCTTTCTTATTCTGTCATGCAATTTTATTTTGTCATCGATGATTGAGCCATTCTATTCTTATTCTCTCGCAGATGGCGAGAACGCATAATACATCTACCAACAGGCAAGGTCCAGAGCCCCCGGTGGCAACTATGACCAAGGGGTAGAGGTCGAGGCCGAGGTTGCGCTAAAGGTCGATGCAAAGGCATAGGTAGAGCTCAGTCTAGAGGTCGAGCGACAACACCTGTTGTAGAAACTCAAGTGGATTTGGAAGTAGAGGTTCCAGCTCAGATCGTACATGTTATACCAGTCTAGGTCCCGGAAGGATTCATAGCTACTCCAATACTTCAGGACGCTCTAGTCCGTTTGGTGAGCCTTATGGAGGGTGTGGCCCAGAATGGTACATTTCCAATGGCACCAGTAGTCTCAAAGGCTAGGGGAGGAGCACAAACTCCCACTACACCCGCTCCGGAGCAGATGGTTCCCCAGTATCAGGCTCCAGCTACCCCGCCAGTTGGGGTAGTTCAGCCAGTTGTTGTGGCACATGCCGGTGATAGGCTTGCTATGTCTTCTGAGGTCTTATTGAGACTGGATAAGTTTACTACGCTCTTTCTAGTTCACTTCAGTAGTACACCTTCCGATGACCCACAGGATTATCTTGACCGCTGCCATGAGGTATTGCGGAACATATGTATAGTTGAGACCATTGGGGTCGATTTTGCTGTATTTTAGATGACGGTTCCACCAAGAGGTGGTGGAGAGATTTTACGTTGACCAGACCAGTTGGATCACCTACATTGACCTGGGAGCAGTTCTCACGGCTATTTCTAGAGAAGTTACTCCTTATCACATTAAAAGAATATTACCGCATGAAATTTTAGCATCTACAGTAGGGCAGTATTAGTGTTACTCAGTACGAGACCCGTTTTGTGGATTTAGCCCATCATGCTCTCCTTTTACTACCTAATGAGGGAGAGAGAGTGAAGAGGTTTATTGAGGGACTCACTCACCCTATCAGGATTCAGATGGCCAAGGAGACCGGAAGTGAGATTGCCTTTCAGGTGACTGCTAATGTTGCAAGGAGGATCGAGATGGTTCTTGCACAGGAGAGAGGGCAGGTGTCCGATAAGAGGCCTCGTTAGTTCGGTGGGTTCTGTGGTGCCTCTTCTGGAGGCAGGGGTAATTTTGGTAGAGGCCATCCTCCTAGGCCATTTCATTCAGTGCCCCAGGCATCCCACAGTACTTCAGATGGTCACGGCCCTTACGTGTCTTATGTA